>NW_027635162.1:0-31616 GCF_949748355.1 Melanostigma gelatinosum | reverse complement strand
AACTAAAAAAATATTTTTTTTTCCAAAGTAACTAAAAAAATATTTTTTTTTCCAAAGTAACTAAAAAAATATTTTTTTTCCCAAAGAAACTAAAAAAATATTTTTTTTTCCAAAGTAACTAAAAAAAATTTTTTTTTTCCAAAGTAACTAAAAAAATTTTTTTTTTTCCAAAGTAACTAAAAAAATATTTTTTTTTCCAAAGTAACTAAAATATATTTTTTTTTCCAAAGAAACTAAAAAAATATTTTTTTTTCCAAAGTAACTAAAAAAAATATTTTTTTTCCAAAGTAACTAAAAAAATATTTTTTTTTCCAAAGTAACTAAAAAAATATTTTTTTTTCCAAAGTAACTAAAAAAATATTTTTTTTTCCAAAGTAACTAAAAAAATATTTTTTTTCCCAAAGTAACTAAAAAAATATTTTTTTTCCCAAAGTAACTAAAAAAATATATTTTTTTCCAAAGTAACTAAAAAAATATTTTTTTTTCCAAAGTAACTAAAAAAATATTTTTTTTTCCAAAGTAACTAAAAAAATATTTTTTTTTCCAAAGTAACTAAAAAAATATTTTTTTTCCCAAAGTAACTAAAAAAATATTTTTTTTTCCAAAGTAACTAAAAAAATATTTTTTTCCCAAAGTAACTAAAAAAATATTTTTTTTTCCAAAGTAACTAAAAAAATATTTTTTTTTCCAAAGTAACTAAAAAAATATTTTTTTTTCCAAAGTAACTAAAAAAATATTTTTTTTTCCAAAGTAACTAAAAAAATATTTTTTTTTCCAAAGTAACTAAAAAAATATTTTTTTTTCCAAAGTAACTAAAAAAATATTTTTTTTTCCAAAGTAACTAAAAAAATATTTTTTTTTCCAAAGTAACTAAAAAAATATTTTTTTCCAAAGTAACTAAAAAAATATTTTTTTTTCCAAAGTAACTAAAAAAATATTTTTTTTTCCAAAGTAACTAAAAAAATATTTTTTTTTCCAAAGTAACTAAAAAAATATTTTTTTTCCAAAGTAACTAAAAAAAATTTTTTTTTTCCAAAGAAACTAAAAAAATATTTTTTTTTCCAAAGTAACTAAAAAAATATTTTTTTTTCCAAAGAAACTAAAAAAATATTTTTTTTTCCAAAGTAACTAAAAAAATAATTTTTTTTCCAAAGTAACTAAAAAAATATATTTTTTCCCAAATAAACTAAAAAAATATTTTTTTTTCCAAAGTAACTAAAAAAAATTTTTTTTTCCAAAGAAACTAAAAAAAAAATTTTTTTTCCAAAGTAACTAAAAAATTTTTTTTTTTCCAAAGTAACTAAAAAAATTTTTTTTTTCCAAAGTAACTAAAAAAATATTTTTTTTTCCAAAGTAACTAAAAAAATATTTTTTTTTCCAAAGTAACTAAAAAAATATTTTTTTTCCAAAGTAACTAAAAAAATATTTTTTTTTCCAAAGTAACTAAAAAAATTTTTTTTTTCCAAAGTAACTAAAAAAATATTTTTTTTCCCAAAGTAACTAAAAAAAATATTTTTTTTTCCAAAGTAACTAAAAAAATATTTTTTTTTCCAAAGTAACTAAAAAAATATTTTTTTTTCCAAAGTAACTAAAAATATATTTTTTTTTCCAAAGAAACTAAAAAAATATTTTTTTTTCCAAAGAAACTAAAAATATATTTTTTTTTCCAAAGAAACTAAAAAAATATTTTTTTTTCCAAAGTAACTAAAAAAATATTTTTTTTTCCAAAGTAACTAAAAAAATATTTTTTTTTCCAAAGTAACTAAAAAAATATTTTTTTTTCCAAAGTAACTAAAAAAATATTTTTTTTTCCAAAGTAACTAAAAAAATATTTTTTTTTCCAAAGTAACTAAAAAAATATTTTTTTTTCCAAAGTAACTAAAAAAATATTTTTTTTTCCAAAGTAACTAAAAAAATATTTTTTTTTCCAAAGTAACTAAAAAAATATTTTTTTTTCCAAAGAAACTAAAAAAATATTTTTTTTTCCAAAGTAACTAAAAAAATTTTTTTTTTCCCAAAGTAACTAAAAAATTTTTTTTTTTTCCAAAGTAACTAAAAAAATATTTTTTTTTCCAAAGTAACTAAAAAAATATTTTTTTTTCCAAAGTAACTAAAAAAATATTTTTTTTTCCAAAGTAACTAAAAAAATATTTGTTTTTCCAAAGAAACTAAAAAATTTTTTTTTTTTCCAAAGTAACTAAAAAAAATTTTTTTTTCCAAAGTAACTAAAAAAATATTTTTTTTTCCAAAGTAACTAAAAAAATATTTTTTTTTCCAAAGTAACTAAAAAAATATTTTTTTTTCCAAAGTAACTAAAAAAATATTTTTTTTTCCAAAGTAACTAAAAAAATATTTTTTTTTCCAAAGAAACTAAAAAAATATTTTTTTTTCCAAAGTAACTAAAAAAAAAAAAAAATTTCCAAAGAAACTAAAAAAATATTTTTTTTTCCAAAGTAACTAAAAAAATATTTTTTTTCCCAAAGTAACTAAAAAAATATTTTTTTTTCCAAAGTAACTAAAAAAATATTTTTTTTTCCAAAGTAACTAAAAAAATATTTTTTTTCCCAAAGTAACTAAAAAAATATTTTTTTTTCCAAAGTAACTAAAAAAATAATTTTTTTTCCAAAGTAACTAAAAAAATATTTTTTTTTCCAAAGTAACTAAAAAAATATTTTTTTTTCCAAAGTAACTAAAAAAATATTTTTTTTTCCAAAGTAACTAAAAAAATATTTTTTTTTCCAAAGTAACTAAAAAAATATTTTTTTTTCCAAAGTAACTAAAAAAATATTTTTTTTTCCAAAGTAACTAAAAAAATATTTTTTTTTCCAAAGTAACTAAAATTTTTTTTTTTTTTCCAAAGAAACTAAAAAAATATTTTTTTTTCCAAAGTAACTAAAAAAATATTTTTTTTTCCAAAGTAACTAAAAAAATATTTTTTTTTCCAAAGTAACTAAAAAAATATTTTTTTTTCCAAAGTAACTAAAAAAATATTTTTTTTCCAAAGTAACTAAAAAAATATTTTTTTTTCCAAAGTAACTAAAAAAATATTTTTTTTCCAAAGTAACTAAAAAAATATTTATTTTTCCAAAGTAACTAAAAAAATATTTTTTTTTCCAAAGTAACTAAAAAAATATTTTTTTTCCCAAAGTAACTAAAAAAATATATTTTTTTTCCAAAGAAACTAAAAAAATATATATTTTTCCAAAGTAACTAAAAAAATATTTTTTTTTCCAAAGTAACTAAAAAAATATTTTTTTTTCCAAAGTAACTAAAAAAATATTTTTTTTCCCAAAGAAACTAAAAAAAAACTTTTTTTTCCAAAGTAACTAAAACTTTTTTTTTTTTTCCAAAGAAACTAAAACAATATTTTTTTTCCAAAGTAACTAAAAAAATATTTTTTTTCCAAAGTAACTAAAAAAATAATTTTTTTTCCAAAGTAACTAAAAAAATATTTTTTTTTCCAAAGTAACTAAAAAAATATTTTTTTTTCCAAAATAACTAAAAAAATATTTTTTTTTCCAAAGTAACTAAAAAAATATTTTTTTTCCAAAGTAACTAAAAAATATATTTTTTTCCAAAGTAACTAAAAAAATATTTTTTTTTCCAAAGTAACTAAAAAAATATTTTTTTTCCAAAGAAACTAAAAAAATATATTTTTTTCCAAAGTAACTAAAAAAAATTTTTTTTTTCCAAAGTAACTAAAAAAATATTTTTTTTTCCAAAGTAACTAAAAAAATATTTTTTTTTCCAAAGTAACTAAACATTTTTTTTTTTCCAAAGAAACTAAAAAAATATTTTTTTTTCCAAAGTAACTAAAAAAAATATTTTTTTTCCAAAGTAACTAAAAAAAAAATTTTTTTTCCAAAGAAACTAAAAAAATATTTTTTTTTCCAAAGTAACTAAAAAAAATATTTTTTTTCCAAAGTAACTAAAAAAATATTTTTTTTCCCAAAGTAACTAAAAAAATATTTTTTTTCCCAAAGTAACTAAAAAAATATTTTTTTTTCCAAAGTAACTAAAAAAAATTTTTTTTTTCCAAAGTAACTAAAAAAATTATTTTTTTTCCAAAGTAACTAAAAAAATATTTTTTTTCCCAAAGTAACTAAAAAAATATTTTTTTTTCCAAAGTAACTAAAAAAATATTTTTTTTTTCCAAAGTAACTAAAAAAATATTTTTTTTTCCAAAGTAACTAAAAAAATATTTTTTTTCCCAAAGTAACTAAAAAAATATTTTTTTTTCCAAAGTAACTAAAAAAATATTTTTTTTTCCAAAGTAACTAAAAAAATATTTTTTTTTCCAAAGTAACTAAAAAAATATTTTTTTTTCCAAAGTAACTAAAAAAATATTTTTTTTCCAAAGTAACTAAAAAATTATTTTTTTTCCAAAGTAACTAAAAAAATAATTTTTTTTCCAAAGTAACTAAAAAAATATTTTTTTTTCCAAAGTAACTAAAAAAATATTTTTTTTTCCAAAATAACTAAAAAAATATTTTTTTTTCCAAAGTAACTAAAAAAATATTTTTTTTCCAAAGTAACTAAAAAATATATTTTTTTCCAAAGTAACTAAAAAAATATTTTTTTTTCCAAAGTAACTAAAAAAATATTTTTTTTCCAAAGAAACTAAAAAAATATATTTTTTTCCAAAGTAACTAAAAAAATTTTTTTTTTTCCAAAGTAACTAAAAAAATATTTTTTTTTCCAAAGTAACTAAAAAAATATTTTTTTTTCCAAAGTAACTAAACATTTTTTTTTTTCCAAAGAAACTAAAAAAATATTTTTTTTTCCAAAGTAACTAAAAAAAATATTTTTTTTCCAAAGTAACTAAAAAAAAAATTTTTTTTCCAAAGAAACTAAAAAAATATTTTTTTTTCCAAAGTAACTAAAAAAAATATTTTTTTTCCAAAGTAACTAAAAAAATATTTTTTTCCCCAAAGTAACTAAAAAAATATTTTTTTTCCCAAAGTAACTAAAAAAATATTTTTTTTTCCAAAGTAACTAAAAAAATATTTTTTTTTTCCAAAGTAACTAAAAAAATTATTTTTTTTCCAAAGTAACTAAAAAAATATTTTTTTTCCCAAAGTAACTAAAAAAATATTTTTTTTTCCAAAGTAACTAAAAAAATATTTTTTTTTTCCAAAGTAACTAAAAAAATATTTTTTTTTCCAAAGTAACTAAAAAAATATTTTTTTTTCCAAAGTAACTAAAAAAATATTTTTTTTTCCAAAGTAACTAAAAAAATATTTTTTTTTCCAAAGTAACTAAAAAAATATTTTTTTTTCCAAAGTAACTAAAAAAATATTTTTTTTTCCAAAGTAACTAAAAAAATATTTTTTTTTCCAAAGTAACTAAAAAAATATTTTTTTTTCCAAAGTAACTAAAAAAATATTTTTTTTTCCAAAGTAACTAAAAAAATATTTTTTTTCCAAAGTAACTAAAAAAATATTTTTTTTTCCAAAGTAACTAAAAAAATATTTTTTTTTCCAAAGTAACTAAAAAAATATTTTTTTCCCAAAGAAACTAAAAAATATTTTTTTTTCCAAAGTAACTAAAAAATTATTTTTTTTTCAAAGTAACTAAAAAAATAATTTTTTTTCCAAAGTAACTAAAAAAATTTTTTTTTCCAAAGTAACTAAAAAAATATTTTTTTTCCAAAGTAACTAAAAAAATAATTTTTTTTCCAAAGTAACTAAAAAAATATTTTTTTTTCCAAAGTAACTAAAAAAATATTTTTTTTTCCAAAGTAACTAAAAAAATATTTTTTTTTCCAAAGTAACTAAAAAAATATTTTTTTTTCCAAAGTAACTAAAAAAATTTTTTTTTCCAAAGTAACTAAAAAAAAATTTTTTTTTCCAAAGTAATTAAAAAAATATATTTTTTTCCAAAGTAACTAAAAAAAATTTTTTTTTCCAAAGTAACTAAAAAAATATTTTTTTTTCCAAAGTAACTAAAAAAATATTTTTTTTTCCAAAGAAACTAAAAAAATATTTTTTTTTCCAAAGTAACTAAAAAAAATATTTTTTTTCCAAAGTAACTAAAAAAATATTTTTTTTCCCAAAGTAACTAAAAAAATATTTTTTTTCCCAAAGTAACTAAAAAAATATTTTTTTTTCCAAAGTAACTAAAAAAAAATTTTTTTTTCCAAAGTAACTAAAAAAATTATTTTTTTTCCAAAGTAACTAAAAAAATATTTTTTTTCCCAAAGTAACTAAAAAAATATTTTTTTTTCCAAAGTAACTAAAAAAATATTTTTTTTTTCCAAAGTAACTAAAAAAATATTTTTTTTTCCAAAGTAACTAAAAAAATATTTTTTTTTCCAAAGTAACTAAAAAAATATTTTTTTTTCCAAAGTAACTAAAAAAATATTTTTTTTTCCAAAGTAACTAAAAAAATATTTTTTTTTCCAAAGTAACTAAAAAAATATTTTTTTTTCCAAAGTAACTAAAAAAATATTTTTTTTTCCAAAGTAACTAAAAAAATATTTTTTTTCCAAAGTAACTAAAAAAATATTTTTTTTTCCAAAGTAACTAAAAAAATATTTTTTTTTCCAAAGTAACTAAAAAAATATTTTTTTCCCAAAGAAACTAAAAAATATTTTTTTTTCCAAAGTAACTAAAAATTTTTTTTTTTTTCAAAGTAACTAAAAAAATAATTTTTTTTCCAAAGTAACTAAAAAATTTTTTTTTTTCCAAAGTAACTAAAAAAATATTTTTTTTCCAAAGTAACTAAAAAAATAATTTTTTTTCCAAAGTAACTAAAAAAATATTTTTTTTTCCAAAGTAACTAAAAAAATATTTTTTTTTCCAAAGTAACTAAAAAAATATTTTTTTTTCCAAAGAAACTAAAAAAATATTTTTTTTTCCAAAGTAACTAAAAAAATAATTTTTTTTCCAAAGTAACTAAAAAAATATATTTTTTCCCAAATAAACTAAAAAAATATTTTTTTTTCCAAAGTAACTAAAAAAAAAATTTTTTTTCCAAAGAAACTAAAAAAAAATTTTTTTTTTCCAAAGTAACTAAAAAAATTTTTTTTTTCCAAAGTAACTAAAAAAATATTTTTTTTTCCCAAAGTAACTAAAAAAAATATTTTTTTTCCAAAGTAACTAAAAAAATATTTTTTTTTCCAAAGTAACTAAAAAAATATTTTTTTTTTCCAAAGTAACTAAAAATATATTTTTTTTTTCCAAAGAAACTAAAAAATATTTTTTTTTTCCAAAGAAACTAAAAATATATTTTTTTTTCCAAAGAAACTAAAAAAATATTTTTTTTTCCAAAGTAACTAAAAAATATTTTTTTTTTCCAAAGTAACTAAAAAAATATTTTTTTTTCCAAAGTAACTAAAAAAATATTTTTTTTTCCAAAGTAACTAAAAAAATATTTTTTTTTCCAAAGTAACTAAAAAAATATTTTTTTTTCCAAAGTAACTAAAAAAATATTTTTTTTTCCAAAGTAACTAAAAAAATATTTTTTTTTCCAAAGTAACTAAAAAAATATTTTTTTTCCCAAAGTAACTAAAAAAATATTTTTTTTTCCAAAGTAACTAAAAAAATATTTTTTTTTCCAAAGTAACTAAAAAAATATTTTTTTTTCCAAAGAAACTAAAAAAATATTTTTTTTTCCAAAGTAACTAAAAAAAAATTTTTTTTCCCAAAGTAACTAAAAATTTTTTTTTTTTTCCAAAGTAACTAAAAAAATATTTTTTTTTCCAAAGTAACTAAAAAAATATTTTTTTTTCCAAAGTAACTAAAAAAATATTTTTTTTTCCAAAGTAACTAAAAAAATATTTGTTTTTCCAAAGAAACTAAAAATTTTTTTTTTTTTTCCAAAGTAACTAAAAAAATTTTTTTTTTCCAAGTAACTAAAAAAATATATTTTTTTCCAAAGTAACTAAAAAAATATTTTTTTTTCCAAAGTAACTAAAAAAATATTTTTTTTTTCCAAAGTAACTAAAAAAATATTTTTTTTTCCAAAGTAACTAAAAAAATATTTTTTTTTCCAAAGAAACTAAAAAAATATTTTTTTTTCCAAAGTAACTAAAAAAAAAAAAAAATTTCCAAAGAAACTAAAAAAATATTTTTTTTTCCAAAGTAACTAAAAAAATATTTTTTTTCCCAAAGTAACTAAAAAAATATTTTTTTTTCCAAAGTAACTAAAAAAATATTTTTTTTTCCAAAGTAACTAAAAAAATATTTTTTTTCCCAAAGTAACTAAAAAAATATTTTTTTTTCCAAAGTAACTAAAAAAATAATTTTTTTTCCAAAGTAACTAAAAAAATATTTTTTTTTCCAAAGTAACTAAAAAAATATTTTTTTTTCCAAAGTAACTAAAAAAATATTTTTTTTTCCAAAGTAACTAAAAAAATATTTTTTTTTCCAAAGTAACTAAAAAAATATTTTTTTTTCCCAAAGTAACTAAAAAAATATTTTTTTTTCCAAAGAAACTAAAAAAATATTTTTTTTTCCAAAGTAACTAAAAAAATATTTTTTTTTCCAAAGTAACTAAAAAAATATTTTTTTTCCCAAAGAAACTAAAAAAATATTTTTTTTTCCAAAGTAACTAAAAAATTTTTTTTTTTCCAAAGAAACTAAAAAAATATTTTTTTTTCCAAAGTAACTAAAAAAATATTTTTTTTTCCAAAGTAACTAAAAAAATATTTTTTTTTCCAAAGTAACTAAAAAAATATTTTTTTTTCCAAAGTAACTAAAAAAATATTTTTTTTCCAAAGTAACTAAAAAAATATTTTTTTTTCCAAAGTAACTAAAAAAATATTTTTTTTTCCAAAGTAACTAAAAAAATATTTATTTTTCCAAAGTAACTAAAAAAATATTTTTTTTTCCAAAGTAACTAAAAAAATATTTTTTTTTCCCAAAGTAACTAAAAAAATATATTTTTTTTCCAAAGAAACTAAAAAAATATATTTTTTTCCAAAGTAACTAAAAAAATATTTTTTTTTCCAAAGTAACTAAAACTTTTTTTTTTTTTCCAAAGAAACTAAAACAATATTTTTTTTCCAAAGTAACTAAAAAATTATTTTTTTTCCAAAGTAACTAAAAAAATAATTTTTTTTCCAAAGTAACTAAAAAAATATTTTTTTTTCCAAAGTAACTAAAAAAATATTTTTTTTCCAAAGTAACTAAAAAATATATTTTTTTCCAAAGTAACTAAAAAAATATTTTTTTTTCCAAAGTAACTAAAAAAATATTTTTTTTCCAAAGAAACTAAAAAAATATATTTTTTTCCAAAGTAACTAAAAAAAATTTTTTTTTTCCAAAGTAACTAAAAAAATATTTTTTTTTCCAAAGTAACTAAAAAAATATTTTTTTTTCCAAAGTAACTAAACATTTTTTTTTTTTCCAAAGAAACTAAAAAAATATTTTTTTTTCCAAAGTAACTAAAAAAAAAAATTTTTTCCAAAGTAACTAAAAAAAAATTTTTTTTTCCAAAGTAACTAAAAAAATTTTTTTTTTTCCAAAGTAACTAAAAAAATATTTTTTTTTCCAAAGTAACTAAAAAAATATTTTTTTTCCAAAGAAACTAAAAAAAATATATTTTTTTCCAAAGTAACTAAAAAAATTTTTTTTTTTCCAAAGTAACTAAAAAAATATTTTTTTTTCCAAAGTAACTAAAAAAATATTTTTTTTTCCAAAGTAACTAAACATTTTTTTTTTTTCCAAAGAAACTAAAAAAATATTTTTTTTTCCAAAGTAACTAAAAAAAAATTTTTTTTCCAAAGAAACTAAAAAAATATATTTTTTTCCAAAGTAACTAAAAAATTTTTTTTTTTTCCAAAGTAACTAAAAAAATATTTTTTTTTCCAAAGTAACTAAAAAAATATTTTTTTTCCAAAGTAACTAAACATTTTTTTTTTCCAAAGAAACTAAAAAAATATTTTTTTTTCCAAAGTAACTAAAAAAAATATTTTTTTTCCAAAGTAACTAAAAAAAATATTTTTTTTCCAAAGAAACTAAAAAAATATTTTTTTTTCCAAAGTAACTAAAAAAAATATTTTTTTTCCAAAGTAACTAAAAAAATATTTTTTTTCCCAAAGTAACTAAAAAAATATTTTTTTTCCCAAAGTAACTAAAAAAATATTTTTTTTTCCAAAGTAACTAAAAAAAATTTTTTTTTTCCAAAGTAACTAAAAAAATTATTTTTTTTCCAAAGTAACTAAAAAAATATTTTTTTTCCCAAAGTAACTAAAAAAATATTTTTTTTTCCAAAGTAACTAAAAAAATATTTTTTTTTTCCAAAGTAACTAAAAAAATATATTTTTTTTCCAAAGTAACTAAAAAAATATTTTTTTTTCCAAAGTAACTAAAAAAATATTTTTTTTTCCAAAGTAACTAAAAAAATATTTTTTTTTCCAAAGTAACTAAAAAAATATTTTTTTTCCAAAGTAACTAAAAAAATATTTTTTTTTCCAAAGTAACTAAAAAAATATTTTTTTTTCCAAAGTAACTAAAAAAATATTTTTTTTCCAAAGTAACTAAAAAAATATTTTTTTTTCCAAAGTAACTAAAAAAATATTTTTTTTTCCAAAGTAACTAAAAAAATATTTTTTTCCCAAAGAAACTAAAAAATATTTTTTTTTCCAAAGTAACTAAAAAATTTTTTTTTTTCAAAGTAACTAAAAAAATAATTTTTTTTCCAAAGTAACTAAAAAAAATTTTTTTTTCCAAAGTAACTAAAAAAAAAAATTTTTTCCAAAGTAACTAAAAAAAAATTTTTTTTTCCAAAGTAACTAAAAAAATTTTTTTTTTTCCAAAGTAACTAAAAAAATATTTTTTTTTCCAAAGTAACTAAAAAAATATTTTTTTTCCAAAGAAACTAAAAAAAATATATTTTTTTCCAAAGTAACTAAAAAAATTTTTTTTTTTCCAAAGTAACTAAAAAAATATTTTTTTTTCCAAAGTAACTAAAAAAATATTTTTTTTTCCAAAGTAACTAAACATTTTTTTTTTTTCCAAAGAAACTAAAAAAATATTTTTTTTTCCAAAGTAACTAAAAAAAAATTTTTTTTCCAAAGAAACTAAAAAAATATATTTTTTTCCAAAGTAACTAAAAAATTTTTTTTTTTTCCAAAGTAACTAAAAAAATATTTTTTTTTCCAAAGTAACTAAAAAAATATTTTTTTTCCAAAGTAACTAAACATTTTTTTTTTTCCAAAGAAACTAAAAAAATATTTTTTTTTCCAAAGTAACTAAAAAAAATATTTTTTTTCCAAAGTAACTAAAAAAAATATTTTTTTTCCAAAGAAACTAAAAAAATATTTTTTTTTCCAAAGTAACTAAAAAAAATATTTTTTTTCCAAAGTAACTAAAAAAATATTTTTTTTCCCAAAGTAACTAAAAAAATATTTTTTTTCCCAAAGTAACTAAAAAAATATTTTTTTTTCCAAAGTAACTAAAAAAAATTTTTTTTTTCCAAAGTAACTAAAAAAATTATTTTTTTTCCAAAGTAACTAAAAAAATATTTTTTTTCCCAAAGTAACTAAAAAAATATTTTTTTTTCCAAAGTAACTAAAAAAATATTTTTTTTTTCCAAAGTAACTAAAAAAATATATTTTTTTTCCAAAGTAACTAAAAAAATATTTTTTTTTCCAAAGTAACTAAAAAAATATTTTTTTTTCCAAAGTAACTAAAAAAATATTTTTTTTTCCAAAGTAACTAAAAAAATATTTTTTTTCCAAAGTAACTAAAAAAATATTTTTTTTTCCAAAGTAACTAAAAAAATATTTTTTTTTCCAAAGTAACTAAAAAAATATTTTTTTTCCAAAGTAACTAAAAAAATATTTTTTTTTCCAAAGTAACTAAAAAAATATTTTTTTTTCCAAAGTAACTAAAAAAATATTTTTTTCCCAAAGAAACTAAAAAATATTTTTTTTTCCAAAGTAACTAAAAAATTTTTTTTTTTTCAAAGTAACTAAAAAAATAATTTTTTTTCCAAAGTAACTAAAAAAAATTTTTTTTTCCAAAGTAACTAAAAAAATATTTTTTTTCCAAAGTAACTAAAAAAATAATTTTTTTTCCAAAGTAACTAAAAAAATATTTTTTTTTCCAAAGTAACTAAAAAAATATTTTTTTTTCCAAAGTAACTAAAAAAATATTTTTTTTTCCAAAGTAACTAAAAAAATATTTTTTTTTCCAAAGTAACTAAAAAATTTTTTTTTTCCAAAGTAACTAAAAAAAAAATTTTTTTTCCAAAGTAACTAAAAAAATATTTTTTTTTCCAAAGTAACTAAAAAAAATTTTTTTTTTCCAAAGTAACTAAAAAAATTTTTTTTTTTCCAAAGTAACTAAAAAAATATTTTTTTTTCCAAAGTAACTAAAAAATTTTTTTTTTTCCCAAAGTAACTAAAAAAATATTTTTTTTTCCAAAGTAACTAAAAAATATTTTTTTTTTCCAAAGTAACTAAAAAAATATTTTTTTTCCAAAGTAACTAAAAAAATATTTTTTTTTCCAAAGTAACTAAAAAAATATTTTTTTTCCAAAGTAACTAAAAAAATATTTTCCAAAGTAACTAAAAAAATATTTTTTTTTCCAAAGTAACTAAAAAAATATTTTTTTTTCCAAAGTAACTAAAAAAATATTTTTTTTTCCAAAGTAACTAAAAAAATAAATTTTTTTCCAAAGTAACTAAAAAAATAAAATTTTTTCCAAAGTAACTAAAAAAATATTTTTTTTTCCAAAGTAACTAAAAAAATATTTTTTTTTCCAAAGAAACTAAAAAAATATTTTTTTTTCCAAAGTAACTAAAAAAATAATTTTTTTTCCAAAGTAACTAAAAAAATATTTTTTTTCCCAAAGAAACTAAAAAATTTTTTTTTTTTCCAAAGTAACTAAAAAAAATTTTTTTTTTCCAAAGAAACTAAAAAAATAATTTTTTTTCCCAAAGTAACTAAAAAAATTTTTTTTTTTCCAAAGAAACTAAAAAAATATTTTTTTTTCCAAAGTAACTAAAAAAATATTTTTTTTTCCAAAGTAACTAAAAAAATATTTTTTTTTCCAAAGTAACTAAAAAAAATATTTTTTTCCCAAAGAAACTAAAAAATATTTTTTTTCCAAAGTAACTAAAAAACTTTTTTTTTTTCAAAGTAACTAAAAAAATATTTTTTTTTCCAAAGTAACTAAAAAAATTTTTTTTTTCCAAAGTAACTAAAAATATATTTTTTTTCCAAAGTAACTAAAAAAATAATTTTTTTTCCAAAGTAACTAAAAAAATATTTTTTTTTCCAAAGTAACTAAAAAAATATTTTTTTTTCCAAAGAAACTAAAAAAATATTTTTTTTTCCAAAGTAACTAAAAAAATATTTTTTTTTCCAAAGTAACTAAAAAATATTTTTTTTTTCCAAAGTAACTAAAAAAATATATTTTTTTCCAAAGTAACTAAAAAAAAATATTTTTTTCCAAAGTAACTAAAAAAATATTTTTTTTCCAAAGTAACTAAAAAAATATTTTTTTTTCCAAAGTAACTAAAAAAATATTTTTTTTTCCAAAGTAACTAAAAAAATATTTTTTTTTCCAAAGTAACTAAAAAAATATTTTTTTTTCCAAAGTAACTAAAAAAATATTTTTTTTTCCAAAGTAACTAAAAAAATATTTTTTTTCCCAAAGTAACTAAAAAAATATTTTTTTTTCCAAAGTAACTAAAAAAATATTTTTTTTTCCAAAGTAACTAAAAAAATATTTTTTTTTCCAAAGTAACTAAAAAAATATTTTTTTCCCAAAGAAACTAAAAAATATTTTTTTTTCCAAAGTAACTAAAAAAATTTTTTTTTTTCAAAGTAACTAAAAAAATAATTTTTTTTCCAAAGTAACTAAAAAAATTTTTTTTTTCCAAAGTAACTAAAAAAATATTTTTTTTCCAAAGTAACTAAAAAAAAAATTTTTTTTCCAAAGTAACTAAAAAAATATTTTTTTTTCCAAAGTAACTAAAAAAAATTTTTTTTTTCCAAAGTAACTAAAAAAATATTTTTTTTTCCAAAGTAACTAAAAAAATATTTTTTTTTCCAAAGTAACTAAAAAAATATTTTTTTTCCCAAAGTAACTAAAAAAATATTTTTTTTTCCAAAGTAACTAAAAAATATTTTTTTTTTCCAAAGTAACTAAAAAAATATTTTTTTTCCAAAGTAACTAAAAAAATATTTTTTTTCCAAAGTAACTAAAAAAATATTTTTTTTTCCAAAGTAACTAAAAAAATATTTTTTTTTCCAAAGTAACTAAAAAAATATTTTTTTTCCCAAAGTAACTAAAAAAATATTTTTTTTCCAAAGTAACTAAAAAATATTTTTTTTTTCCAAAGTAACTAAAAAAATATATTTTTTTCCAAAGTAACTAAAAAAAATATTTTTTTCCAAAGTAACTAAAAAAATATTTTTTTTCCAAAGTAACTAAAAAAATATTTTTTTTCCAAAGTAACTAAAAAATATTTTTTTTTCCAAAGTAACTAAAAAAATATTTTTTTTTTCCAAAGTAACTAAAAAAATTATTTTTTTTCCAAAGTAACTAAAAAAATATTTTTTTTTCCAAAGTAACTAAAAAAATATTTTTTTTTCCCAAAGTAACTAAAAAAATATTTTTTTTTCCAAAGTAACTAAAAAAATATTTTTTTTTTCCAAAGTAACTAAAAAAATATTTTTTTTTCCAAAGTAACTAAAAAAAATATTTTTTTCCCAAAGAAACTAAAAAATATTTTTTTTTCCAAAGTAACTAAAAAAATTTTTTTTTTTCAAAGTAACTAAAAAAATAATTTTTTTTCCAAGTAACTAAAAAAATTTTTTTTTTTCCAAAGTAACTAAAAAAATATTTTTTTTCCAAAGTAACTAAAAAAAAAAATTTTTTTCCAAAGTAACTAAAAAAATATTTTTTTTCCAAAGTAACTAAAAAAAATTTTTTTTTTCCAAAGTAACTAAAAAAATATTTTTTTTTCCAAAGTAACTAAAAAAATATTTTTTTTCCAAAGTAACTAAAAAAATATTTTTTTTCCCAAAGTAACTAAAAAAATATTTTTTTTTCCAAAGTAACTAAAAAATATTTTTTTTTTCCAAAGTAACTAAAAAAATATTTTTTTTCCAAAGTAACTAAAAAAATATTTTTTTTTCCAAAGTAACTAAAAAAATATTTTTTTTCCAAAGTAACTAAAAAATATTTTTTTTCCAAAGTAACTAAAAAAATATTTTTTTTTCCAAAGTAACTAAAAAAATATTTTTTTTTCCAAAGTAACTAAAAAAATATTTTTTTTTCCAAAGTAACTAAAAAAATAAATTTTTTTCCAAAGTAACTAAAAAAATAAAAAATTTTCCAAAGTAACTAAAAAAATATTTTTTTTTCCAAAGTAACTAAAAAAATATTTTTTTTTCCAAAGAAACTAAAAAAATATTTTTTTTTCCAAAGTAACTAAAAAAATAATTTTTTTTCCAAAGTAACTAAAAAAATATTTTTTTTCCCAAAGAAACTAAAAAATTTTTTTTTTTTCCAAAGTAACTAAAAAAATTTTTTTTTTTCCAAAGAAACTAAAAAAATAATTTTTTTTCCCAAAGTAACTAAAAATTTTTTTTTTTTTCCAAAGAAACTAAAAAAATATTTTTTTTTCCAAAGTAACTAAAAAAATATTTTTTTTTCCAAAGTAACTAAAAAAATATTTTTTTTTCCAAAGTAACTAAAAAAAATATTTTTTTCCCAAAGAAACTAAAAAATATTTTTTTTCCAAAGTAACTAAAAAACTTTTTTTTTTTTCAAAGTAACTAAAAAAATATTTTTTTTTCCAAAGTAACTAAAAAAAAAATTTTTTTCCAAAGTAACTAAAAATATATTTTTTTTCCAAAGTAACTAAAAAAATAATTTTTTTTCCAAAGTAACTAAAAAAATATTTTTTTTTCCAAAGTAACTAAAAAAATATTTTTTTTTCCAAAGAAACTAAAAAAATATTTTTTTTTCCAAAGTAACTAAAAAAATATTTTTTTTTCCAAAGTAACTAAAAAAAATTTTTTTTTCCAAAGTAACTAAAAAAATATTTTTTTTTCCAAAGTAACTAAAAAAATATTTTTTTTTCCAAAGTAACTAAAAAAATATTTTTTTTCCCAAAGTAACTAAAAAAATATTTTTTTTTCCAAAGTAACTAAAAAATATTTTTTTTTTCCAAAGTAACTAAAAAAATATATTTTTTTCCAAAGTAACTAAAAAAAAATATTTTTTTCCAAAGTAACTAAAAAAATATTTTTTTTCCAAAGTAACTAAAAAAATATTTTTTTTTCCAAAGTAACTAAAAAAATATTTTTTTTTCCAAAGTAACTAAAAAAATATTTTTTTTTCCAAAGTAACTAAAAAAATATTTTTTTTTCCAAAGTAACTAAAAAAATATTTTTTTTTCCAAAGTAACTAAAAAAATATTTTTTTTCCCAAAGTAACTAAAAAAATATTTTTTTTTCCAAAGTAACTAAAAAAATATTTTTTTTTCCAAAGTAACTAAAAAAATATTTTTTTTTCCAAAGTAACTAAAAAAATATTTTTTTCCCAAAGAAACTAAAAAATATTTTTTTTTCCAAAGTAACTAAAAAATTTTTTTTTTTTCAAAGTAACTAAAAAAATAATTTTTTTTCCAAAGTAACTAAAAAAAATTTTTTTTTCCAAAGTAACTAAAAAAATTTTTTTTTTCCAAAGTAACTAAAAAAATAATTTTTTTCCAAAGTAACTAAAAAAATATTTTTTTTTCCAAAGTAACTAAAAAAATATTTTTTTTTTTTTCCAAAGTAACTAAAAAAATATTTTTTTTTTCCAAAGTAACTAAAAAAATATTTTTTTTCCCAAAGTAACTAAAAAAATTTTTTTTTTCCAAAGTAACTAAAAAAAAATTTTTTTTTCCAAAGTAACTAAAAAAATATTTTTTTTTCCAAAGTAACTAAAAAAAATTTTTTTTTTCCAAAGTAACTAAAAAAATATTTTTTTTTCCAAAGTAACTAAAAAAATATTTTTTTTTCCAAAGTAACTAAAAAAATATTTTTTTTCCCAAAGTAACTAAAAAAATATTTTTTTCTTCCAAAGTAACTAAAAAATATTTTTTTTTTCCAAAGTAACTAAAAAAATATTTTTTTTCCAAAGTAACTAAAAAAATATTTTTTTTTCCAAAGTAACTAAAAAAATATTTTTTTTCCAAAGTAACTAAAAAAATATTTTTTTTTCCAAAGTAACTAAAAAAATATTTTTTTTTCCAAAGTAACTAAAAAATATTTTTTTTTCCAAAGTAACTAAAAAAATATTTTTTTTTTCCAAAGAAACTAAAAAAATATTTTTTTTTCCAAAGTAACTAAAAAAATATTTTTTTTTCCAAAGTAACTAAAAAAATATTTTTTTCCCAAAGAAACTAAAAAAAATTTTTTTTTTCCAAAGTAACTAAAAAAATTTTTTTTTTCCAAAGAAACTAAAAAAATAATTTTTTTTCCCAAAGTAACTAAAAAATTTATTTTTTTTCCAAAGAAACTAAAAAAATATTTTTTTTTCCAAAGTAACTAAAAAAATAATTTTTTTTTCCAAAGTAACTAAAAAAATATTTTTTTTTCCAAAGTAACTAAAAAAAATATTTTTTTCCCAAAGAAACTAAAAAATATTTTTTTTCCAAAGTAACTAAAAAACTTTTTTTTTTTTCAAAGTAACTAAAAAAATATTTTTTTTTCCAAAGTAACTAAAAAAAAATATTTTTTCCAAAGTAACTAAAAATATATTTTTTTTCCAAAGTAACTAAAAAAATAATTTTTTTTCCAAAGTAACTAAAAAAATATTTTTTTTTCCAAAGTAACTAAAAAAATATTTTTTTTTCCAAAGAAACTAAAAAAATATTTTTTTTTCCAAAGTAACTAAAAAAATATTTTTTTTTCCAAAGTAACTAAAAAAAATTTTTTTTTTCCAAAGTAACTAAAAAAATATTTTTTTTTCCAAAGTAACTAAAAAAATATTTTTTTTTCCAAAGTAACTAAAAAAATATTTTTTTTCCCAAAGTAACTAAAAAAATATTTTTTTTTCCAAAGTAACTAAAAAATATTTTTTTTTTCCAAAGTAACTAAAAAAATATTTTTTTTTCCAAAGTAACTAAAAAAAAATATTTTTTTCCAAAGTAACTAAAAAAATATTTTTTTTCCAAAGTAACTAAAAAAATATTTTTTTTTCCAAAGTAACTAAAAAAATATTTTTTTTTCCAAAGTAACTAAAAAAATATTTTTTTTTCCAAAGTAACTAAAAAAATATTTTTTTTTCCAAAGTAACTAAAAAAATATTTTTTTTTCCAAAGTAACTAAAAAAATATTTTTTTTTCCAAAGTAACTAAAAAAATAATTCTTTTTCCAAAGTAACTAAAAAAATATTTTTTTTTCCAAAGAAACTAAAAAAATATTTTTTTTTCCAAAGTAACTAAAAAAATATTTTTTTTTCCAAAGTAACTAAAAAAATATTTTTTTTCCCAAAGAAACTAAAAAAATATTTTTTTTTCCAAAGTAACTAAAAAATTTTTTTTTTTCCAAAGAAACTAAAAAAAAATTTTTTTTTCCAAAGTAACTAAAAAATATTTTTTTTTCCAAAGTAACTAAAAAAATATTTTTTTTTCCAAAGTAACTAAAAAAATATTCTTTTTTTCCAAAGTAACTAAAAAAATATTTTTTTTTCCAAAGTAACTAAAAAAATATTTTTTTTTCCAAAGTAACTAAAAAAATATTTTTTTTTCCAAAGTAACTAAAAAAAATATTTTTTTTTCCAAAGTAACTAAAAAAATATTTTTTTTTCCAAAGTAACTAAAAAAATATTTTTTTTTCCAAAGTAACTAAAAAAATATTTTTTTTCCCAAAGTAACTAAAAAAATATTTTTTTTTCCAAAGTAACTAAAAAAATATTTTTTTTCCAAAGTAACTAAAAAAATATTTTTTTTCCCAAAGAAACTAAAAAAAATTTTTTTTTTCCAAAGTAACTAAAAAATTATTTTTTTTTCCAAAGAAACTAAAAAAATATTTTTTTTCCAAAGTAACTAAAAAAAATTTTTTTTTCCAAAGTAACTAAAAAAATATTTTTTTTCCAAAGTAACTAAAAAAATATTTTTTTTCCAAAGTAACTAAAAAAATATTTTTTTTCCAAAGTAACTAAAAAAATATTTTTTTTTCCAAAGTAACTAAAAAAAATTTTTTTTTTCCAAAATAACTAAAAAAATATTTTTTTTTCCAAAGTAACTAAAAAAATATTTTTTTTTCCAAAGTAACTAAAAAAATATTTTTTTTTCCAAAGTAACTAAAAAAATATTTTTTTTTCCAAAGTAACTAAAAAAATATTTTTTTTCCCAAAGAAACTAAAAAAATATTTTTTTTTCCAAAGTAACTAAAAAAAATTTTTTTTTTCCAAAGTAACTAAAAAAATATTTTTTTTTCCAAAGTAACTAAAAAAATATTTTTTTTTCCAAAGTAACTAAAATATATTTTTTTTTCCAAAGAAACTAAAAAAATATTTTTTTTTCCAAAGTAACTAAAAAAAATATTTTTTTTCCAAAGTAACTAAAAAAATATTTTTTTTTCCAAAGTAACTAAAAAAATATTTTTTTTTCCAAAGTAACTAAAAAAATATTTTTTTTTCCAAAGTAACTAAAAAAAAATTTTTTTTCCCAAAGTAACTAAAAAAATATTTTTTTTCCCAAAGTAACTAAAAAAATATATTTTTTTCCAAAGTAACTAAAAAAATATTTTTTTTTCCAAAGTAACTAAAAAAATATTTTTTTTTCCAAAGTAACTAAAAAAATATTTTTTTTTCCAAAGTAACTAAAAAAATATTTTTTTTCCCAAAGTAACTAAAAAAATATTTTTTTTTCCAAAGTAACTAAAAAAATATTTTTTTTCCCAAAGTAACTAAAAAAATATTTTTTTTTCCAAAGTAACTAAAAAAATATTTTTTTTTCCAAAGTAACTAAAAAAATATTTTTTTTTCCAAAGTAACTAAAAAAATATTTTTTTTTCCAAAGTAACTAAAAAAATATTTTTTTTTCCAAAGTAACTAAAAAAATATTTTTTTTCCCAAAGAAACTAAAAAAAAACTTTTTTTTCCAAAGTAACTAAAACTTTTTTTTTTTTTCCAAAGAAACTAAAACAATATTTTTTTTCCAAAGTAACTAAAAAATTATTTTTTTTCCAAAGTAACTAAAAAAATAATTTTTTTTCCAAAGTAACTAAAAAAATATTTTTTTTCCAAAGTAACTAAAAAATATATTTTTTTCCAAAGTAACTAAAAAAATATTTTTTTTTCCAAAGTAACTAAAAAAATATTTTTTTTCCAAAGAAACTAAAAAAATATATTTTTTTCCAAAGTAACTAAAAAAATTTTTTTTTTTCCAAAGTAACTAAAAAAATATTTTTTTTTCCAAAGTAACTAAAAAAATATTTTTTTTTCCAAAGTAACTAAACATTTTTTTTTTTCCAAAGAAACTAAAAAAATATTTTTTTTTCCAAAGTAACTAAAAAAAAATTTTTTTTCCAAAGTAACTAAAAAAAAATTTTTTTTTCCAAAGTAACTAAAAAAATTTTTTTTTTTCCAAAGTAACTAAAAAAATATTTTTTTTTCCAAAGTAACTAAAAAAATATTTTTTTTCCAAAGAAACTAAAAAAAATATATTTTTTTCCAAAGTAACTAAAAAAATTTTTTTTTTTCCAAAGTAACTAAAAAAATATTTTTTTTTCCAAAGTAACTAAAAAAATATTTTTTTTTCCAAAGTAACTAAACATTTTTTTTTTTTCCAAAGAAACTAAAAAAATATTTTTTTTTCCAAAGTAACTAAAAAAAAATTTTTTTTCCAAAGAAACTAAAAAAATATATTTTTTTCCAAAGTAACTAAAAAAATTTTTTTTTTTCCAAAGTAACTAAAAAAATATTTTTTTTTCCAAAGTAACTAAAAAAATATTTTTTTTTCCAAAGTAACTAAACATTTTTTTTTTTCCAAAGAAACTAAAAAAATATTTTTTTTTCCAAAGTAACTAAAAAAAATATTTTTTTTCCAAAGTAACTAAAAAAAAAAATTTTTTTCCAAAGAAACTAAAAAAATATTTTTTTTTCCAAAGTAACTAAAAAAAATATTTTTTTTCCAAAGTAACTAAAAAAATATTTTTTTTCCCAAAGTAACTAAAAAAATATTTTTTTTCCCAAAGTAACTAAAAAAATATTTTTTTTTCCAAAGTAACTAAAAAAATTTTTTTTTTTCCAAAGTAACTAAAAAAATTATTTTTTTTCCAAAGTAACTAAAAAAATATTTTTTTTCCCAAAGTAACTAAAAAAATATTTTTTTTTCCAAAGTAACTAAAAAAATATTTTTTTTTTCCAAAGTAACTAAAAAAATATTTTTTTTTCCAAAGTAACTAAAAAAATATTTTTTTTTCCAAAGTAACTAAAAAAATATTTTTTTTTCCAAAGTAACTAAAAAAATATTTTTTTTTCCAAAGTAACTAAAAAAATATTTTTTTTTCCAAAGTAACTAAAAAAATATTTTTTTTTCCAAAGTAACTAAAAAAATATTTTTTTTTCCAAAGTAACTAAAAAAATATTTTTTTTCCAAAGTAACTAAAAAAATATTTTTTTTTCCAAAGTAACTAAAAAAATATTTTTTTTTCCAAAGTAACTAAAAAAATATTTTTTTCCCAAAGAAACTAAAAAATATTTTTTTTTCCAAAGTAACTAAAAATTTTTTTTTTTTTCAAAGTAACTAAAAAAATAATTTTTTTTCCAAAGTAACTAAAAAAATTTTTTTTTTCCAAAGTAACTAAAAAAATATTTTTTTTCCAAAGTAACTAAAAAAATAATTTTTTTTCCAAAGTAACTAAAAAAATATTTTTTTTTCCAAAGTAACTAAAAAAATATTTTTTTTTCCAAAGTAACTAAAAAAATATTTTTTTTTCCAAAGTAACTAAAAAAATATTTTTTTTTCCAAAGTAACTAAAAAATTTTTTTTTTCCAAAGTAACTAAAAAAAATTTTTTTTTCCAAAGTAACTAAAAAATTTTTTTTTTTTCCAAAGTAACTAAAAAAAATTTTTTTTTTCCAAAGTAACTAAAAAAATTTTTTTTTTTCCAAAGTAACTAAAAAAATATTTTTTTTTCCAAAGTAACTAAAAAAATATTTTTTTTCCCAAAGTAACTAAAAAAATATTTTTTTTTCCAAAGTAACTAAAAAATATTTTTTTTTTCCAAAGTAACTAAAAAAATATTTTTTTTCCAAAGTAACTAAAAAAATATTTTTTTTTCCAAAGTAACTAAAAAAATATTTTTTTTCCAAAGTAACTAAAAAAATATTTTTTTTTCCAAAGTAACTAAAAAAATATTTTTTTTTCCAAAGTAACTAAAAAAATATTTTTTTTTCCAAAGTAACTAAAAAAATATTTTTTTTTCCAAAGTAACTAAAAAAATAAATTTTTTTCCAAAGTAACTAAAAAAATAAATTTTTTTCCAAAGTAACTAAAAAAATATTTTTTTTTCCAAAGTAACTAAAAAAATATTTTTTTTTCCAAAGAAACTAAAAAAATATTTTTTTTTCCAAAGTAACTAAAAAAATATTTTTTTTTCCAAAGTAACTAAAAAAATATTTTTTTTCCCAAAGAAACTAAAATTTTTTTTTTTTCCAAAGTAACTAAAAAAATTTTTTTTTTCCAAAGAAACTAAAAAAATAATTTTTTTTCCCAAAGTAACTAAAAAATTTTTTTTTTTTCCAAAGAAACTAAAAAAATTTTTTTTTTTCCAAAGTAACTAAAAAAATATTTTTTTTTCCAAAGTAACTAAAAAAATATTTTTTTTTCCAAAGTAACTAAAAAAAATATTTTTTTCCCAAAGAAACTAAAAAATATTTTTTTTCCAAAGTAACTAAAAAACTTTTTTTTTTTTCAAAGTAACTAAAAAAATATTTTTTTTTCCAAAGTAACTAAAAAAAAATTTTTTTTCCAAAGTAACTAAAAATATATTTTTTTTCCAAAGTAACTAAAAAAATAATTTTTTTTCCAAAGTAACTAAAAAAATATTTTTTTTTCCAAAGTAACTAAAAAAATATTTTTTTTTCCAAAGAAACTAAAAAAATATTTTTTTTTCCAAAGTAACTAAAAAAATATTTTTTTTTCCAAAGTAACTAAAAAAAATTTTTTTTTTCCAAAGTAACTAAAAAAATATTTTTTTTTCCAAAGTAACTAAAAAAATATTTTTTTTTCCAAAGTAACTAAAAAAATATTTTTTTTCCCAAAGTAACTAAAAAAATATTTTTTTTTCCAAAGTAACTAAAAAATATTTTTTTTTTCCAAAGTAACTAAAAAAATATATTTTTTTCCAAAGTAACTAAAAAAAAATATTTTTTTCCAAAGTAACTAAAAAAATATTTTTTTTCCAAAGTAACTAAAAAAATATTTTTTTTTCCAAAGTAACTAAAAAAATATTTTTTTTTCCAAAGTAACTAAAAAAATATTTTTTTTTCCAAAGTAACTAAAAAAATATTTTTTTTTCCAAAGTAACTAAAAAAATATTTTTTTTTCCAAAGTAACTAAAAAAATATTTTTTTTCCCAAAGTAACTAAAAAAATATTTTTTTTTCCAAAGTAACTAAAAAAATATTTTTTTTTCCAAAGTAACTAAAAAAATATTTTTTTTTCCAAAGTAACTAAAAAAATATTTTTTTCCCAAAGAAACTAAAAAATATTTTTTTTTCCAAAGTAACTAAAAAAATTTTTTTTTTTCAAAGTAACTAAAAAAATAATTTTTTTTCCAAAGTAACTAAAAAAATTTTTTTTTTCCAAAGTAACTAAAAAAATATTTTTTTTCCAAAGTAACTAAAAAAAAAATTTTTTTTCCAAAGTAACTAAAAAAATATTTTTTTTTCCAAAGTAACTAAAAAAAATTTTTTTTTTCCAAAGTAACTAAAAAAATATTTTTTTTTCCAAAGTAACTAAAAAAATATTTTTTTTTCCAAAGTAACTAAAAAAATATTTTTTTTCCCAAAGTAACTAAAAAAATATTTTTTTTTCCAAAGTAACTAAAAAATATTTTTTTTTTCCAAAGTAACTAAAAAAATATTTTTTTTCCAAAGTAACTAAAAAAATATTTTTTTTTCCAAAGTAACTAAAAAAATATTTTTTTTCCAAAGTAACTAAAAAAATATTTTTTTTTCCAAAGTAACTAAAAAAATATTTTTTTTTCCAAAGTAACTAAAAAAATATTTTTTTTTCCAAAGTAACTAAAAAAATATTTTTTTTTCCAAAGTAACTAAAAAAATAATTTTTTTTCCAAAGTAACTAAAAAAATAAAATTTTTTCCAAAGTAACTAAAAAAATATTTTTTTTTCCAAAGTAACTAAAAAAATATTTTTTTTTCCAAAGAAACTAAAAAAATATTTTTTTTTCCAAAGTAACTAAAAAAATAATTTTTTTTCCAAAGTAACTAAAAAAATATTTTTTTTCCCAAAGAAACTAAAAAATTTTTTTTTTTTCCAAAGTAACTAAAAAAATTTTTTTTTTTCCAAAGAAACTAAAAAAATAATTTTTTTTCCCAAAGTAACTAAAAAATTTTTTTTTTTTCCAAAGAAACTAAAAAAATATTTTTTTTTCCAAAGTAACTAAAAAAATATTTTTTTTTCCAAAGTAACTAAAAAAATATTTTTTTTTCCAAAGTAACTAAAAAAAATATTTTTTTCCCAAAGAAACTAAAAAATATTTTTTTTCCAAAGTAACTAAAAAACTTTTTTTTTTTTCAAAGTAACTAAAAAAATATTTTTTTTTCCAAAGTAACTAAAAAAAAATTTTTTTTCCAAAGTAACTAAAAATATATTTTTTTTCCAAAGTAACTAAAAAAATAATTTTTTTTCCAAAGTAACTAAAAAAATATTTTTTTTTCCAAAGTAACTAAAAAAATATTTTTTTTTCCAAAGAAACTAAAAAAATATTTTTTTTTCCAAAGTAACTAAAAAAATATTTTTTTTTCCAAAGTAACTAAAAAAAATATTTTTTTTCCAAAGTAACTAAAAAAATATTTTTTTTTCCAAAGTAACTAAAAAAATATTTTTTTTTCCAAAGTAACTAAAAAAATATTTTTTTTCCCAAAGTAACTAAAAAAATATTTTTTTTTCCAAAGTAACTAAAAAATATTTTTTTTTTCCAAAGTAACTAAAAAAATATATTTTTTTCCAAAGTAACTAAAAAAAAATATTTTTTTCCAAAGTAACTAAAAAAATATTTTTTTTCCAAAGTAACTAAAAAAATATTTTTTTTTCCAAAGTAACTAAAAAAATATTTTTTTTTCCAAAGTAACTAAAAAAATATTTTTTTTTCCAAAGTAACTAAAAAAATATTTTTTTTTCCAAAGTAACTAAAAAAATATTTTTTTTTCCAAAGTAACTAAAAAAATATTTTTTTTCCCAAAGTAACTAAAAAAATATTTTTTTTTCCAAAGTAACTAAAAAAATATTTTTTTTTCCAAAGTAACTAAAAAAATATTTTTTTTTCCAAAGTAACTAAAAAAATATTTTTTTCCCAAAGAAACTAAAAAATATTTTTTTTTCCAAAGTAACTAAAAAATTTTTTTTTTTTCAAAGTAACTAAAAAAATAATTTTTTTTCCAAAGTAACTAAAAAAAATGTTTTTTTCCAAAGTAACTAAAAAAATTTTTTTTTTCCAAAGTAACTAAAAAAATAATTTTTTTTCCAAAGTAACTAAAAAAATATTTTTTTTTCCAAAGTAACTAAAAAAATATTTTTTTTTCCAAAGTAACTAAAAAAATATTTTTTTTTCCAAAGTAACTAAAAAAATATTTTTTTTCCCAAAGTAACTAAAGAATTTATTTTTTTCCAAAGTAACTAAAAAAAAATTTTTTTTTCCAAAGTAACTAAAAAAATATTTTTTTTTCCAAAGTAACTAAAAAAAATTTTTTTTTTCCAAAGTAACTAAAAAAATATTTTTTTTTCCAAAGTAACTAAAAAAATATTTTTTTTTCCAAAGTAACTAAAAAAATATTTTTTTTCCCAAAGTAACTAAAAAAATATTTTTTTTTCCAAAGTAACTAAAAAATATTTTTTTTTTCCAAAGTAACTAAAAAAATATTTTTTTTCCAAAGTAACTAAAAAAATATTTTTTTTTCCAAAGTAACTAAAAAAATATTTTTTTTCCAAAGTAACTAAAAAAATATTTTTTTTTCCAAAGTAACTAAAAAAATATTTTTTTTTCCAAAGTAACTAAAAAAATATTTTTTTTTCCAAAGTAACTAAAAAAATATTTTTTTTTCCAAAGAAACTAAAAAAATATTTTTTTTTCCAAAGTAACTAAAAAAATATTTTTTTTTCCAAAGTAACTAAAAAAATATTTTTTTTCCCAAAGAAACTAAAAAAAATTTTTTTTTTCCAAAGTAACTAAAAAAATTTTTTTTTTTCCAAAGAAACTAAAAAAATAATTTTTTTTCCCAAAGTAACTAAAAAATTTATTTTTTTTCCAAAGAAACTAAAAAAATATTTTTTTTTCCAAAGTAACTAAAAAAATATTTTTTTTTCCAAAGTAACTAAAAAAATATTTTTTTTTCCAAAGTAACTAAAAAAAATATTTTTTTCCCAAAGAAACTAAAAAATATTTTTTTTCCAAAGTAACTAAAAAACTTTTTTTTTTTTCAAAGTAACTAAAAAAATATTTTTTTTTCCAAAGTAACTAAAAAAAAATATTTTTTCCAAAGTAACTAAAAATATATTTTTTTTCCAAAGTAACTAAAAAAATAATTTTTTTTCCAAAGTAACTAAAAAAATATTTTTTTTTCCAAAGTAACTAAAAAAATATTTTTTTTTCCAAAGAAACTAAAAAAATATTTTTTTTTCCAAAGTAACTAAAAAAATATTTTTTTTTCCAAAGTAACTAAAAAAAATTTTTTTTTTCCAAAGTAACTAAAAAAATATTTTTTTTTCCAAAGTAACTAAAAAAATATTTTTTTTTCCAAAGTAACTAAAAAAATATTTTTTTTCCCAAAGTAACTAAAAAAATATTTTTTTTTCCAAAGTAACTAAAAAATATTTTTTTTTTCCAAAGTAACTAAAAAAATATATTTTTTTCCAAAGTAACTAAAAAAAAATATTTTTTTCCAAAGTAACTAAAAAAATATTTTTTTTCCAAAGTAACTAAAAAAATATTTTTTTTTCCAAAGTAACTAAAAAAATATTTTTTTTTCCAAAGTAACTAAAAAAATATTTTTTTTTCCAAAGTAACTAAAAAAAATTTTTTTTTCCAAAGTAACTAAAAAAATATTTTTTTTTCCAAAGTAACTAAAAAAATATTTTTTTTTCCAAAGTAACTAAAAAAATAATTCTTTTTCCAAAGTAACTAAAAAAATATTTTTTTTTCCAAAGAAACTAAAAAAATATTTTTTTTTCCAAAGTAACTAAAAAAATATTTTTTTTTCCAAAGTAACTAAAAAAATATTTTTTTTCCCAAAGAAACTAAAAAAATATTTTTTTTTCCAAAGTAACTAAAAAAATTTTTTTTTTCCAAAGAAACTAAAAAAAAATTTTTTTTTCCAAAGTAACTAAAAAATATTTTTTTTTCCAAAGTAACTAAAAAAATATTTTTTTTTCCAAAGTAACTAAAAAAATATTCTTTTTTTCCAAAGTAACTAAAAAAATATTTTTTTTTCCAAAGTAACTAAAAAAATATTTTTTTTTCCAAAGTAACTAAAAAAATATTTTTTTTTCCAAAGTAACTAAAAAAATATTTTTTTTTCCAAAGTAACTAAAAAAATATTTTTTTTTCCAAAGTAACTAAAAAAATATTTTTTTTTCCAAAGTAACTAAAAAAATATTTTTTTTCCCAAAGTAACTAAAAAAATATTTTTTTTTCCAAAGTAACTAAAAAAATATTTTTTTTCCAAAGTAACTAAAAAAATATTTTTTTTCCCAAAGAAACTAAAAAAAATTTTTTTTTTCCAAAGTAACTAAAAAATTATTTTTTTTTCCAAAGAAACTAAAAAAATATTTTTTTTCCAAAGTAACTAAAAAAAATTTTTTTTTCCAAAGTAACTAAAAAAATATTTTTTTTCCAAAGTAACTAAAAAAATATTTTTTTTCCAAAGTAACTAAAAAAATATTTTTTTTCCAAAGTAACTAAAAAAATATTTTTTTTTCCAAAGTAACTAAAAAAAATTTTTTTTTTCCAAAATAACTAAAAAAAAAATTTTTTTTCCAAAGTAACTAAAAAAATTTTTTTTTTCCAAAGTAACTAAAAAAATATTTTTTTTTCCAAAGTAACTAAAAAAATATTTTTTTTTCCAAAGTAACTAAAAAAATATTTTTTTTCCCAAAGAAACTAAAAAAATATTTTTTTTTCCAAAGTAACTAAAAAAAATTTTTTTTTTCCAAAGTAACTAAAAAAATATTTTTTTTTCCAAAGTAACTAAAAAAATATTTTTTTTTCCAAAGTAACTAAAATATTTTTTTTTTTCCAAAGAAACTAAAAAAATATTTTTTTTTCCAAAGTAACTAAAAAAAATATTTTTTTTCCAAAGTAACTAAAAAAATATTTTTTTTTCCAAAGTAACTAAAAAAATATTTTTTTTTCCAAAGTAACTAAAAAAATATTTTTTTTTCCAAAGTAACTAAAAAAAAATTTTTTTTCCCAAAGTAACTAAAAAAATATTTTTTTTCCCAAAGTAACTAAAAAAATATATTTTTTTCCAAAGTAACTAAAAAAATATTTTTTTTTCCAAAGTAACTAAAAAAATATTTTTTTTTCCAAAGTAACTAAAAAAATATTTTTTTTTCCAAAGTAACTAAAAAAATATTTTTTTTCCCAAAGTAACTAAAAAAATATTTTTTTTTCCAAAGTAACTAAAAAAATATTTTTTTTCCCAAAGTAACTAAAAAAATATTTTTTTTTCCAAAGTAACTAAAAAAATATTTTTTTTTCCAAAGTAACTAAAAAAATATTTTTTTTTCCAAAGTAACTAAAAAAATATTTTTTTTTCCAAAGTAACTAAAAAAATATTTTTTTTTCCAAAGTAACTAAAAAAATATTTTTTTTTCCAAAGTAACTAAAAAAATATTTTTTTTTCCAAAGTAACTAAAAAAATATTTTTTTTTCCAAAGTAACTAAAAAAAAATATTTTTTTCCAAAGTAACTAAAAAAATATTTTTTTTTCCAAAGTAACTAAAAAAATATTTTTTTTTCCAAAGTAACTAAAAAAAAATATTTTTTTCCAAAGTAACTAAAAAAAAATATTTTTTTCCAAAGTAACTAAAAAAATATTTTTTTTTCCAAAGTAACTAAAAAAATATTTTTTTTTCCAAAGTAACTAAAAAAATATTTTTTTTTCCAAAGTAACTAAAAAAAAATATTTTTTTCCAAAGTAACTAAAAAAATATTTTTTTTTCCAAAGTAACTAAAAAAATATTTTTTTTTCCAAAGAAACTAAAAAAATATTTTTTTTTCCAAAGTAACTAAAAAAATATTTTTTTTTCCAAAGAAACTAAAAAAATATTTTTTTTTCCAAAGTAACTAAAAAAATATTTTTTTCCCAAAGTAACAAAAAAAATATTTTTTTTTCCAAAGTAACTAAAAAATATTTTTTTTCCAAAGTAACTAAAAAAATTTTTTTTTTCCAAAGTAACTAAAAAAATATTTTTTTTTCCAAAGTAACTAAAAAAATATTTTTTTTTCCAAAGAAACTAAAAAAATAATTTTTTTTCCAAAGTAACTAAAAAAATATTTTTTTTTCCAAAGTAACTAAAAAAATATTTTTTTTTCCAAAGTAACTAAAAAAATATTTTTTTTTCCAAAGTAACTAAAAAAATATTTTTTTTTCCAAAGTAACTAAAAAAATATTTTTTTTTCCAAAGTAACTAAAAAAATATTTTTTTTTCCAAAGTAACTAAAAAAATATTTTTTTTTCCAAAGTAACTAAAAAAATATTTTTTTTTCCAAAGAAACTAAAAAAATATTTTTTTTTCCAAAGAAACTAAAAAAATATTTTTTTTTCCAAAGTAACTAAAAAAATATTTTTTTTTCCAAAGTAACTAAAAAAATATTTTTTTTTCCAAAGTAACTAAAAAAATATTTTTTTTTCCAAAGTAACTAAAAAAATATTTTTTTTTCCAAAGTAACTAAAAAAATATTTTTTTTTCCAAAGTAACTAAAAAAATATTTTTTTTTCCAAAGTAACTAAAAAAATATTTTTTTTTCCAAAGTAACTAAAAAAATATTTTTTTTTCCAAAGTAACTAAAAATATATTTTTTTTTCCAAAGTAACTAAAAAAATTTTTTTTTTTCCAAAGTAACTAAAAAAATATTTTTTTTTCCAAAGTAACTAAAAAAATATTTTTTTTTCCAAAGAAACTAAAAAAATATTTTTTTTTCCAAAGAAACTAAAAAAATATTTTTTTTTCCAAAGTAACTAAAAAAATATTTTTTTTTCCAAAGTAACTAAAAAAATATTTTTTTTTCCAAAGTAACTAAAAAAATATTTTTTTTCCCAAAGTAACTAAAAAAATATTTTTTTTCCCAAAGTATCTAAAAAAATATTTTTTTTTCCAAAGTAACTAAAAAAATATTTTTTTTTCCAAAGTAACTAAAAAAATATTTTTTTTCCAAAGTAACTAAAAAAATATTTTTTTTTCCAAAGTAACTAAAAAATATTTTTTTTTCCAAAGTAACTAAAAAAATTTTTTTTTTCCAAAGTAACTAAAAAAATATTTTTTTTTCCAAAGTAACTAAAAAAATATTTTTTTTCCCAAAGTAACTAAAAAAATATTTTTTTTTCCAAAGTAACTAAAAAAATAATTTTTTTTCCAAAGTAACTAAAAAAATATTTTTTTTTCCAAAGTAACTAAAAAAATATTTTTTTTTCCAAAGAAACTAAAAAAAAATTTTTTTTCCAAAGAAACTAAAAAAATAATTTTTTTCCAAAGTAACCTAAAAAAATATTTTTTTTTCCAAAGTAACTAAAAAAATATTTTTTTTTCCAAAGTAACTAAAAAAATATTTTTTTTTCCAAAGTAACTAAAAAAATATTTTTTTTTCCAAAGTAACTAAAAAAATATTTTTTTTCCAAAGTAACTAAAAAAATATTTTTTTTTCCAAAGTAACTAAAAAAATATTTTTTTTTCCAAAGTAACTAAAAAAATATTTTTTTTTCCAAAGAAACTAAAAAAATATTTTTTTTTCCAAAGTAACTAAAAAAATATTTTTTTTCCCAAAGTAACTAAAAAAATATTTTTTTTTCCAAAGTAACTAAAAAAATATTTTTTTTTCCAAAGTAACTAAAAAAATATTTTTTTTCCAAAGTAACTAAAAAAATATTTTTTTTTCCAAAGTAACTAAAAAAATATATTTTTTTCCAAAGTAACTAAAAAAATATTTTTTTTTCCAAAGTAACTAAAAAAATATTTTTTTTTCCAAAGAAACTAAAAAAATATTTTTTTTTCCAAAGTAACTAAAAAAATATTTTTTTTTCCAAAGAAACTAAAAAAATATTTTTTTTTCCAAAGTAACTAAAAAAATATTTTTTTCCCAAAGTAACAAAAAAAATATTTTTTTTTCCAAAGTAACTAAAAAATATTTTTTTTCCAAAGTAACTAAAAAAAATTTTTTTTTCCAAAGTAACTAAAAAAATTTTTTTTTTTC
>NW_027635163.1:0-45961 GCF_949748355.1 Melanostigma gelatinosum | reverse complement strand
TTTGGAAAAAAAAATATTTTTTTAGTTACTTTGGAAAAAAAATATTTTTTTTTAGTTACTTTGGAAAAAAAAATATTTTTTTAGTTACTTTGGAAAAAAAAATATTTTTTTAGTTACTTTGGAAAAAAAAATATTTTTTTAGTTACTTTGGAAAAAAAATATTTTTTTAGTTTCTTTGGAAAAAAAAATATTTTTTTAGTTACTTTGGAAAAAAAAATATTTTTTTAGTTACTTTGGAAAAAAATATATTTTTTTAGTTACTTTGGGAAAAAAAATATTTTTTTAGTTACTTTGGGAAAAAAAAATATTTTTTTAGTTACTTTGGAAAAAAAAATATTTTTTTAGTTACTTTGGAAAAAAAAAATATTTTTTTAGTTTCTTTGGAAAAAAAAAATATTTTTTTAGTTACTTTGGAAAAAAAAATATTTTTTTAGTTACTTTGGAAAAAAAAATATTTTTTTAGTTACTTTGGAAAAAAAAATATTTTTTTAGTTACTTTGGAAAAAAAAAATATTTTTTTAGTTACTTTGGAAAAAAAAATATTTTTTAGTTACTTTGGAAAAAAAAATATTTTTTTAGTTACTTTGGAAAAAAAAATATTTTTTTAGTTACTTTGGAAAAAAAATTTTTTTTTAGTTACTTTGGAAAAAAAAATATTTTTTTTAGTTACTTTGGAAAAAAAAATATTTTTTTAGTTACTTTGGAAAAAAAAATATTTTTTTAGTTACTTGGAAAAAAAAAATATTTTTTAGTTACTTTGGAAAAAAAATATATTTTTTTTAGTTTCTTAGGAAAAAAAATATTTTGTTTAGTTACTTTGGAAAAAAAAATATTTTTTTAGTTTCTTTGGGAAAAAAAATATTTTTTAGTTACTTTGGAAAAAAAAATATTTTTTTAGTTACTTTGGAAAAAAAAATATTTTTTAGTTACTTTGGAAAAAAAAATATTTTTTTAGTTTCTTTGGAAAAAAAATATTTTTTTTAGTTACTTTGGAAAAAAAAATATTTTTTTAGTTTCTTTGGGAAAAAAAATATTTTTTTAGTTACTTTGGAAAAAAAAATATTTTTTTAGTTACTTTGGGAAAAAAAATATTTTTTTAGTTACTTTGGAAAAAAAAATATTTTTTTAGTTACTTTGGAAAAAAAAATATTTTTTTAGTTTCTTTGGAAAAAAAAATATTTTTTTAGTTACTTTGGAAAAAAAAATATTTTTTTAGTTACTTTGGAAAAAAAAATATTTTTTTAGTTACTTTGGAAAAAAAAATATTTTTTTAGTTACTTTGGAAAAAAAAATATTTTTTTAGTTACTTTGGAAAAAAAATTATTTTTTTAGTTACTTTGGAAAATTTTTTATTTTTTTTAGTTACTTTGGAAAAAAAATTATTTTTTTAGTTACTTTGGAAAAAAAAATTTTTTTTAGTTACTTTGTAAAAAAAAAATATTTTTTTAGTTACTTTGGAAAAAAAATATTTTTTTAGTTACTTTGGAAAAAAAAATATTTTTTTAGTTACTTTGGAAAAAAAAAATATTTTTTTAGTTACTTTGGAAAAAAAACATTTTTTTAGTTACTTTGGAAAAAAAAATATTTTTTTAGTTACTTTGGAAAAAAAAATATTTTTTTAGTTACTTTGGAAAAAAAATATTTTTTTAGTTACTTTGGAAAAAAAAATATTTTTTTAGTTACTTTGGAAAAAAAAATATTTTTTTAGTTACTTTGGAAAAAAAAATATTTTTTTAGTTACTTTGGAAAAAAAAATATTTTTTTAGTTTCTTTGGAAAAAAAAATATTTTTTTAGTTACTTTGGAAAAAAAAATATTTTTTTAGTTACTTTGGAAAAAAAAAATATTTTTTTAGTTACTTTGGAAAAAAAAATATTTTTTTAGTTACTTTGGAAACAAAAATATTTTTTTAGTTACTTTGGAAAAAAAAATATTTTTTTAGTTACTTTGGAAAAAAAAATATTTTTTTAGTTACTTTGGGAAAAAAAATATTTTTTTAGTTACTTTGGAAAAAAAAATATTTTTTTAGTTTCTTTGGAAAAAAAAATATTTTTTTAGTTACTTTGGAAAAAAAAATATTTTTTTAGTTACTTTGGAAAAAAAAATATTTTTTTAGTTACTTTGGAAAAAAAAATATTTTTTTAGTTACTTTGGAAAAAAAAAATATTTTTTTAGTTACTTTGGAAAAAAAAATATTTTTTTAGTTACTTTGGAAAAAAAAATATTTTTTTAGTTACTTTGGGGAAAAAAATAATTTTTTAGTTACTTTGGAAAAAATTTTTTTTTTTAGTTACTTTGGAAAAAAAAAATATTTTTTTAGTTTCTTTGGAAAAAAAAATATTTTTTAGTGACTTTGGAAAAAAATATTTTTTTAGTTACTTTGGAAAAAAAATATTTTTTTAGTTACTTTGGAAAAAAAAATATTTTTTTAGTTACTTTGGAAAAAAAAATATTTTTTTAGTTACTTTGGAAAAAAAAATATTTTTTTAGTTTCTTTGGAAAAAAAAATAATTTTTTAGTTACTTTGGAAAAAAAAATTTTTTTTTAGTTTCTTTGGGAAAAAAAATATTTTTTTAGTTACTTTGGAAAAAAAATATTTTTTTAGTTACTTTGGAAAAAAAAATATTTTTTTAGTTACTTTGGAAAAAAAAATATTTTTTTAGTTTCTTTGGAAAAAAAAATATTTTTTTAGTTACTTTGGAAAAAAAAATATTTTTTTTAGTTACTTTGGAAAAAAAAATATTTTTTTAGTTACTTTGGAAAAAAAAATATATTTTTTAGTTACTTTGGAAAAAAAAATATTTTTTTAGTTACTTTGGAAAAAAAAAATTTTTTTTAGTTACTTTGGAAAAAAAATTATTTTTTTAGTTACTTTGGAAAAAAAAATTTTTTTTTAGTTACTTTGGAAAAAAAATAATATTTTTTTAGTTACTTTGGAAAAAAAAATATTTTTTTAGTTACTTTGGAAACAAAAATATTTTTTTAGTTACTTTGGAAAAAAAAAATATTTTTTTAGTTACTTTGGAAAAAAAAATATTTTTTTAGTTACTTTGGAAAAAAAAATATTTTTTTAGTTACTTTGGAAAAAAAAATATTTTTTTAGTTTCTTTGGAAAAAAAAATATTTTTTTAGTTACTTTGGAAAAAAAAATATTTTTTTAGTTACTTTGGAAAAAAAATATTTTTTTAGTTACTTTGGAAAAAAAAATATTTTTTTAGTTACTTTGGAAAAAAAAATATTTTTTTAGTTACTTTGGAAAAAAAAATATTTTTTTAGTTACTTTGGAAAAAAAAATATTTTTTTAGTTACTTTGGAAAAAAAAATATTTTTTAGTTACTTTGGAAAAAAAAATATTTTTTTAGTTTCTTTGGAAAAAAAAATATTTTTTTAGTTACTTTGGAAAAAAAAATATTTTTTTAGTTACTTTGGAAAAAAAAATATTTTTTTAGTTACTTTGGAAAAAAAAATATTTTTTTAGTTACTTTGGAAAAAAAAATATTTTTTTAGTTTCTTTGGAAAAAAAAATATTTTTTTAGTTACTTTGGAAAAAAAAATATTTTTTTAGTTACTTTGGAAAAAAAAATATTTTTTTAGTTACTTTGGAAAAAAAAATATTTTTTTAGTTACTTTGGAAAAAAAAATATTTTTTTAGTTACTTTGGAAAAAAAAATATTTTTTTAGTTACTTTGGAAAAAAAAATATTTTTTTAGTTACTTTGGAAAAAAAAATATTTTTTAGTTACTTTGGAAAAAAAAATATTTTTTTAGTTTCTTTGGAAAAAAAATATTTTTTTAGTTACTTTGGAAAAAAAAATATTTTTTTAGTTTCTTTGGGAAAAAAATATTTTTTTAGTTACTTTGGAAAAAAAAAAATTTTTTTAGTTACTTTGGAAAAAAAAATATTTTTTAGTTACTTTGGAAAAAAAAATATTTTTTTAGTTTCTTTGGAAAAAAAATATATTTTTTAGTTACTTTGGAAAAAAAAATATTTTTTTAGTTTCTTTGGAAAAAAAAATATTTTTTTAGTTACTTTGGAAAAAAAAATATTTTTTTAGTTTCTTTGGGAAAATTTTTTTTTTTTAGTTACTTTGGGAAAAAAATATTTTTTTTAGTTACTTTGGAAAAAAAAATATTTTTTTAGTTACTTTGGAAAAAAATATATTTTTTTAGTTTCTTTGGAAAAAAAAAAATTTTTTTAGTTACTTTGGAAAAAAAAATATTTTTTTAGTTACTTTGGAAAAAAAAAATTTTTTTTAGTTACTTTGGAAAAAAAATTTTTTTTTTAGTTACTTTGGAAAAAAAAATATTTTTTTAGTTACTTTGGAAAAAAAAATATTTTTTTAGTTACTTTGGAAAAAAAAATATTTTTTTAGTTACTTTGGAAAAAAAAATATTTTTTTAGTTACTTTGGAAAAAAAAATATTTTTTTAGTTACTTTGGAAAAAAAATATTTTTTTAGTTACTTTGGGAAAAAAAATATTTTTTTAGTTACTTTGGAAAAAAAAATATTTTTTTAGTTACTTTGGAAAAAAAAATATTTTTTTAGTTTCTTTGGAAAAAAAAATATTTTTTAGTTACTTTGGAAAAAAAAATTTTTTTTTAGTTACTTTGGAAAAAAAAAAATTTTTTTAGTTACTTTGGAAAAAAAAATATTTTTTAGTTACTTTGGAAAAAAAAATATTTTTTTAGTTACTTTGGAAAAAAAAATATTTTTTTAGTTACTTTGGAAAAAAAAATATTTTTTTAGTTACTTTGGAAAAAAAAATATTTTTTTAGTTACTTTGGAAAAAAAAATATTTTTTTAGTTTCTTTGGAAAAAAAAATATTTTTTTAGTGACTTTGGAAAAAAATTATTTTTTTAGTTACTTTGGAAAAAAAAATATTTTTTTAGTTACTTTGGAAAAAAAAATATTTTTTTAGTTACTTTGGAAAAAAAAATATTTTTTTAGTTACTTTGGAAAAAAAAATTTTTTTTTAGTTACTTTGAAAAAAATATTTTTTTTTAGTTACTTTGGAAAAAAAAATATTTTTTTAGTTACTTTGGAAAAAAAAATATTTTTTTAGTTACTTTGGAAAAAAAAATATTTTTTTAGTTACTTTGGAAAAAAAAATATTTTTTTAGTTTCTTTGGAAAAAAAAATAATTTTTTAGTTACTTTGGAAAAAAAAATATTTTTTTAGTTTCTTTGGGAAAAAAAATATTTTTTTAGTTACTTTGGGAAAAAAAATATTTTTTTAGTTACTTTGGAAAAAAAAATATTTTTTTAGTTACTTTGGAAAAAAAAATATTTTTTTAGTTTCTTTGGGGAAAAAAATATTTTTTTAGTTACTTTGGGAAAAAAAATATTTTTTTAGTTACTTTGGAAAAAAAAATATTTTTTTAGTTACTTTGGAAAAAAAAATATTTTTTTAGTTACTTTGGAAAAAAAAATATTTTTTTTAGTTACTTTGGAAAAAAAAATATTTTTTTAGTTACTTTGGAAAAAAAAATATTTTTTTAGTTACTTTGGAAAAAAAATTATTTTTTTAGTTACTTTGGAAAAAAAATTTTTTTTTTAGTTACTTTGGAAAAAAAAAATATTTTTTTAGTTACTTTGGAAAAAAAAATATTTTTTTAGTTACTTTGGAAACAAAAATATTTTTTTAGTTACTTTGGAAAAAAAAATATTTTTTTAGTTACTTTGGGAAAAAAAATATTTTTTTAGTTACTTTGGAAAAAAAAATATTTTTTTAGTTACTTTGGAAAAAAAAATATTTTTTTAGTTTCTTTGGAAAAAAAAATATTTTTTTAGTTACTTTGGAAAAAAAAATATTTTTTTAGTTACTTTGGAAAAAAAAATATTTTTTTAGTTACTTTGGAAAAAAAAATATTTTTTTAGTTACTTTGGGAAAAAAAATATTTTTTTAGTTACTTTGGAAAAAAAAATATTTTTTTAGTTACTTTGGAAAAAAAAATATTTTTTAGTTACTTTGGAAAAAAAAATATTTTTTTAGTTACTTTGGAAAAAAAATATTTTTTTTAGTTACTTTGGAAAAAAAAATATTTTTTTAGTTTCTTTGGGAAAAAAAATATTTTTTTAGTTACTTTGGAAAAAAAAATATTTTTTTAGTTACTTTGGAAAAAAAAATATTTTTTAGTTACTTTGGAAAAAAAAATATTCTTTTAGTTTCTTTGGAAAAAAAATATATTTTTTAGTTACTTTGGAAAAAAAAATATTTTTTTAGTTTCTTTGGGAAAAAAAATATTTTTTTAGTTACTTTGGAAAAAAAAAATATTTTTTTAGTTACTTTGGGAAAAAAAATATTTTTTTAGTTACTTTGGAAAAAAAAATATTTTTTTAGTTACTTTGGAAAAAAATATTTTTTTTTAGTTACTTTGGAAAAAAATATATTTTTTTAGTTACTTTGGAAAAAAAAATATTTTTTTAGTTACTTTGGAAAAAAAAATATTTTTTTAGTTACTTTGGAAAAAAAAATATTTTTTTAGTTTCTTTGGAAAAAAAAATATTTTTTTAGTTACTTTGGAAAAAAAATATATTTTTTTAGTTTCTTTGGGAAAAAAAATATTTTTTTAGTTACTTTGGGAAAAAAAATTTTTTTTTAGTTACTTTGGAAAAAAAAATATTTTTTTAGTTTCTTTGGAAAAAAAAATATTTTTTTAGTTACTTTGGAAAAAAAAATATTTTTTTAGTTACTTTGGAAAAAAAAATATTTTTTTAGTTACTTTGGAAAAAAAAATATTTTTTTAGTTTCTTTGGAAAAAAAAAAATTTTTTAGTTACTTTGGAAAAAAAAATATTTTTTTAGTTTCTTTGGGAAAAAAAATATTTTTTTAGTTACTTTGGGAAAAAAAATATTTTTTTAGTTACTTTGGAAAAAAAAATATTTTTTTAGTTACTTTGGAAAAAAAAATATTTTTTTAGTTTCTTTGGAAAAAAATATATTTTTTAGTTACTTTGGAAAAAAATATATTTTTTTAGTTACTTTGGAAAAAAAAATATTTTTTTAGTTACTTTGGAAAAAAAAATATTTTTTTAGTTACTTTGGAAAAAAAAATATTTTTTTAGTTACTTTGGGAAAAAAAATATTTTTTTAGTTACTTTGGAAAAAAAAATATTTTTTTAGTTACTTTGGAAAAAAAAATATTTTTTTAGTTACTTTGGGAAAAAAAATAATTTTTTAGTTACTTTGGAAAATTTTTTTTTTTTTTAGTTACTTTGGAAAAAAAAAATATTTTTTTAGTTTCTTTGGAAAAAAAATATTTTTTTAGTGACTTTGGAAAAAAATTATTTTTTTAGTTACTTTGGAAAAAAAAATATTTTTTTAGTTACTTTGGAAAAAAAAATATTTTTTTAGTTACTTTGGAAAAAAAAATATTTTTTTAGTTACTTTGGAAAAAAAAATATTGTTTTAGTTACTTTGGAAAAAAATATTTTTTTTTAGTTACTTTGGAAAAAAAAATATTTTTTTAGTTACTTTGGAAAAAAATATATTTTTTTAGTTACTTTGGAAAAGAAAATATTTTTTTAGTTACTTTGGAAAAAAAAATATTTTTTTAGTTTCTTTGGAAAAAAAAATAATTTTTTAGTTACTTTGGAAAAAAAAATTTTTTTTTAGTTTCTTTGGGAAAAAAAATATTTTTTTAGTTACTTTGGGAAAAAAAATATTTTTTTAGTTACTTTGGAAAAAAAAATATTTTTTTAGTTACTTTGGAAAATAAAATATTTTTTTAGTTACTTTGGAAAAAAAAATATTTTTTTAGTTACTTTGGAAAAAAAAATATATTTTTTAGTTACTTTGGAAAAAAAAATATTTTTTTAGTTACTTTGGAAAAAAAAATATTTTTTTAGTTACTTTGGAAAAAAAATTATTTTTTTAGTTACTTTGGAAAAAAAAAAATTTTTTTAGTTTCTTTGGGAAAAAAAATATTTTTTTAGTTACTTTGGGAAAAAAAAATTTTTTTTAGTTACTTTGGAAAAAAAAATATTTTTTTAGTTTCTTTGGAAAAAAAAATATTTTTTTAGTTACTTTGGAAAAAAAAATATTTTTTTAGTTACTTTGGAAAAAAAAATATTTTTTTAGTTACTTTGGAAAAAAAAATATTTTTTTAGTTTCTTTGGAAAAAAAAAAAATTTTTAGTTACTTTGGAAAAAAAAATATTTTTTTAGTTTCTTTGGGAAAAAAAATATTTTTTTAGTTACTTTGGGAAAAAAAATATTTTTTTAGTTACTTTGGAAAAAAAAATATTTTTTTAGTTACTTTGGAAAAAAAAATATTTTTTTAGTTTCTTTGGAAAAAAATATATTTTTTAGTTACTTTGGAAAAAAAAATATTTTTTTAGTTACTTTGGAAAAAAAAATATTTTTTTAGTTACTTTGGAAAAAAAAATATTTTTTTAGTTACTTTGGAAAAAAAAATATTTTTTTAGTTACTTTGGGAAAAAAAATATTTTTTTAGTTACTTTGGAAAAAAAAATATTTTTTTAGTTACTTTGGAAAAAAAAATATTTTTTTAGTTACTTTGGGAAAAAAAATAATTTTTTAGTTACTTTGGAAAATTTTTTTTTTTTTTAGTTACTTTGGAAAAAAAAAATATTTTTTTAGTTTCTTTGGAAAAAAAATATTTTTTTAGTGACTTTGGAAAAAAATTATTTTTTTAGTTACTTTGGAAAAAAAAATATTTTTTTAGTTACTTTGGAAAAAAAAATATTTTTTTAGTTACTTTGGAAAAAAAAATATTTTTTTAGTTACTTTGGAAAAAAAAATATTGTTTTAGTTACTTTGGAAAAAAATATTTTTTTTTAGTTACTTTGGAAAAAAAAATATTTTTTTAGTTACTTTGGAAAAAAATATATTTTTTTAGTTACTTTGGAAAAGAAAATATTTTTTTAGTTACTTTGGAAAAAAAAATATTTTTTTAGTTTCTTTGGAAAAAAAAATAATTTTTTAGTTACTTTGGAAAATAAAATATTTTTTTAGTTACTTTGGAAAAAAAAATTTTTTTTTAGTTTCTTTGGAAAAAAAAATATTTTTTTAGTTACTTTGGAAAAAAAAATATTTTTTTAGTTACTTTGGAAAAAAAAATATTTTTTTAGTTTCTTTGGAAAAAAAAATTTTTTTAGTTACTTTGGAAAAAAAAATATTTTTTTAGTTTCTTTGGGAAAAAAAATATTTTTTTAGTTACTTTGGGAAAAAAAATATTTTTTTAGTTACTTTGGAAAAAAAAATATTTTTTTAGTTACTTTGGAAAAAAAAATATTTTTTTAGTTTCTTTGGAAAAAAATATATTTTTTAGTTACTTTGGAAAAAAAAATATTTTTTTAGTTACTTTGGAAAAAAAAATATTTTTTTAGTTACTTTGGAAAAAAAAATATTTTTTTAGTTACTTTGGAAAAAAAAATATTTTTTTAGTTACTTTGGGAAAAAAAATATTTTTTTAGTTACTTTGGAAAAAAAAAATATTTTTTTAGTTACTTTGGAAAAAAAAATATTTTTTTAGTTACTTTGGGAAAAAAAATAATTTTTTAGTTACTTTGGAAAATTTTTTTTTTTTTTAGTTACTTTGGAAAAAAAAAATATTTTTTTAGTTTCTTTGGAAAAAAAATATTTTTTTAGTGACTTTGGAAAAAAATTATTTTTTTAGTTACTTTGGAAAAAAAAATATTTTTTTAGTTACTTTGGAAAAAAAAATATTTTTTTAGTTACTTTGGAAAAAAAAATATTTTTTTAGTTACTTTGGAAAAAAAATATTGTTTTAGTTACTTTGGAAAAAAATATTTTTTTTTAGTTACTTTGGAAAAAAAAATATTTTTTTAGTTACTTTGGAAAAAAATATATTTTTTTAGTTACTTTGGAAAAGAAAATATTTTTTTAGTTACTTTGGAAAAAAAAATATTTTTTTAGTTTCTTTGGAAAAAAAAATAATTTTTTAGTTACTTTGGAAAAAAAATTTTTTTTTTAGTTTCTTTGGGAAAAAAAATATTTTTTTAGTTACTTTGGGAAAAAAAATATTTTTTTAGTTACTTTGGAAAAAAAAATATTTTTTTAGTTACTTTGGAAAATAAAATATTTTTTTAGTTACTTTGGAAAAAAAAATATTTTTTTAGTTACTTTGGAAAAAAAAATATTTTTTTTAGTTACTTTGGAAAAAAAAATATTTTTTTAGTTACTTTGGAAAAAAAAATATTTTTTTAGTTACTTTGGAAAAAAAATTATTTTTTTAGTTACTTTGGAAAAAAAAAATTTTTTTTAGTTTCTTTGGGAAAAAAAATATTTTTTTAGTTACTTTGGGAAAAAAAAATTTTTTTTAGTTACTTTGGAAAAAAAAATATTTTTTTAGTTTCTTTGGAAAAAAAAATATTTTTTTAGTTACTTTGGAAAAAAAAATATTTTTTTAGTTACTTTGGAAAAAAAAATATTTTTTTAGTTACTTTGGAAAAAAAAATATTTTTTTAGTTTCTTTGGAAAAAAAAAAATTTTTTAGTTACTTTGGAAAAAAAAATATTTTTTTAGTTTCTTTGGGAAAAAAAATATTTTTTTAGTTACTTTGGGAAAAAAAATATTTTTTTAGTTACTTTGGAAAAAAAAATATTTTTTTAGTTACTTTGGAAAAAAAAATATTTTTTTAGTTTCTTTGGAAAAAAATATATTTTTTAGTTACTTTGGAAAAAAAAATATTTTTTTAGTTACTTTGGAAAAAAAAATATTTTTTTAGTTACTTTGGAAAAAAAAATATTTTTTTAGTTACTTTGGAAAAAAAAATATTTTTTTAGTTACTTTGGGAAAAAAAATATTTTTTTAGTTACTTTGGAAAAAAAAATATTTTTTTAGTTACTTTGGAAAAAAAAATATTTTTTTAGTTACTTTGGGAAAAAAAATTATTTTTTAGTTACTTTGGAAAATTTTTTTTTTTTTTAGTTACTTTGGAAAAAAAAAATATTTTTTTAGTTTCTTTGGAAAAAAAATATTTTTTTAGTGACTTTGGAAAAAAATTATTTTTTTAGTTACTTTGGAAAAAAAAATATTTTTTTAGTTACTTTGGAAAAAAATATATTTTTTTAGTTACTTTGGAAAAAAAAATATTTTTTTAGTTACTTTGGAAAAAAAAATATTGTTTTAGTTACTTTGGAAAAAAATATTTTTTTTTAGTTACTTTGGAAAAAAAAATATTTTTTTAGTTACTTTGGAAAAAAATATATTTTTTTAGTTACTTTGGAAAAGAAAATATTTTTTTAGTTACTTTGGAAAAAAAAATATTTTTTTAGTTTCTTTGGAAAAAAAAATAATTTTTTAGTTACTTTGGAAAATAAAATATTTTTTTAGTTACTTTGGAAAAAAAAATTTTTTTTTAGTTACTTTGTAAAAAAAAAATATTTTTTTAGTTACTTTGGAAAAAAAAATATTTTTTTAGTTACTTTGGAAAAAAAAATATTTTTTTAGTTACTTTGGAAAAACAAAAATATTTTTTTAGTTACTTTGGAAAAAAAAATATTTTTTTAGTTACTTTGGAAAAAAAAATATTTTTTTAGTTACTTTGGAAAAAAAAATATTTTTTTAGTTACTTTGGAAAAAAAAAATTTTTTTTAGTTACTTTGGAAAAAAAAATATTTTTTTAGTTTCTTTGGAAAAAAAAAAAAAATTTTTAGTTACTTTGGAAAAAAAAATATTTTTTTAGTTTCTTTGGGAAAAAAAATAATTTTTTAGTTACTTTGGAAAAAAATATATTTTTTTAGTTACTTTGGAAAAAAAAATATTTTTTTAGTTTCTTTGGAAAAAGAAATATTTTTTTAGTTACTTTGCGAAAAAAAATATTTTTTTAGTTACTTTGGAAAAAAAATATATTTTTAGTTACTTTGGAAAAAAAAAAAAATTTTTAGTTACTTTGGAAAAAAATATATTTTTTTAGTTACTTTGGAAAAAAAAAATTTTTTTAGTTACTTTGGAAAAAAAAATATTTTTTTAGTTACTTTGGAAAAAAAAATATTTTTTTAGTTACTTTGGAAAAAAAAATATTTTTTTAGTTACTTTGGAAAAAAAATATTTTTTTAGTTACTTTGGAAAAAAAAAATATTTTTATAGTTACTTTGGAAAAAAAAATATTTTTTAGTTACTTTGGAAAAAAAAATATTTTTTTAGTTTCTTTGGAAAAAAAATATTTTTTTTAGTTACTTTGGAAAAAAAAATATTTTTTTAGTTTCTTTGGGAAAAAAAATATTTTTTTAGTTACTTTGGAAAAAAAAAATATTTTTTTAGTTACTTTGGGAAAAAAAATATTTTTTTAGTTACTTTGGAAAAAAAAATATTTTTTTAGTTTCTTTGGAAAAAAATTATTTTTTTAGTTACTTTGGAAAAAAAATTATTTTTTTAGTTACTTTGGAAAAAAAATATTTTTTTAGTTACTTTGGAAAAAAAAATATTTTTTTAGTTACTTTGGAAAAAAAAATATTTTTTTAGTTACTTTGGAAAAAAAAATATTTTTTTAGTTTCTTTGGGAAAAAAAATATTTTTTTAGTTACTTTGGGAAAAAAAATATTTTTTTAGTTACTTTGGAAAAAAAAATATATTTTTAGTTACTTTGGAAAAAAAAATATTTTTTTAGTTACTTTGGAAAAAAAAATATTTTTTTAGTTACTTTGGAAAAAAAAATATTTTTTTACTTACTTTGGAAAAAAAAATATTTTTTTAGTTACTTTGGAAAAAAAAATATTTTTTTAGTTTCTTTGGAAAAAAAAAAAAATTTTAGTTACTTTGGAAAAAAAATTATTTTTTTAGTTACTTTGGAAAAAAAAAATTTTTTTTAGTTACTTTGGAAAAAAAATAATATTTTTTTAGTTACTTTGGAAAAAAAAATATTTTTTTAGTTACTTTGGAAACAAAAATATTTTTTTAGTTACTTTGGAAAAAAAAATATTTTTTTAGTTACTTTGGAAAAAAAAATATTTTTTTAGTTACTTTGGAAAAAAAAATATTTTTTTAGTTACTTTGGAAAAAAAAATATTTTTTTAGTTTCTTTGGAAAAAAAAATATTTTTTTAGTTACTTTGGAAAAAAAAATATTTTTTTAGTTACTTTGGAAAAAAAATATTTTTTTAGTTACTTTGGAAAAAAAAATATTTTTTTAGTTACTTTGGAAAAAAAAATATTTTTTTAGTTACTTTGGAAAAAAAAATATTTTTTTAGTTACTTTGGAAAAAAAAATATTTTTTTAGTTACTTTGGAAAAAAAAATATTTTTTAGTTACTTTGGAAAAAAAAATATTTTTTTAGTTTCTTTGGAAAAAAAAATATTTTTTTAGTTACTTTGGAAAAAAAAATATTTTTTTAGTTACTTTGGAAAAAAAAATATTTTTTTAGTTACTTTGGAAAAAAAAATATTTTTTTAGTTACTTTGGAAAAAAAAATATTTTTTTAGTTTCTTTGGAAAAAAAAATATTTTTTTAGTTACTTTGGAAAAAAAAATATTTTTTTAGTTACTTTGGAAAAAAAAATATTTTTTTAGTTACTTTGGAAAAAAAAATATTTTTTTAGTTACTTTGGAAAAAAAAATATTTTTTTAGTTACTTTGGAAAAAAAAATATTTTTTTAGTTACTTTGGAAAAAAAAATATTTTTTTAGTTACTTTGGAAAAAAAAATATTTTTTAGTTACTTTGGAAAAAAAAATATTTTTTTAGTTTCTTTGGAAAAAAAATATTTTTTTAGTTACTTTGGAAAAAAAAATATTTTTTTAGTTTCTTTGGGAAAAAAAATATTTTTTTAGTTACTTTGGAAAAAAAAAAATTTTTTTAGTTACTTTGGAAAAAAAAATATTTTTTAGTTACTTTGGAAAAAAAAATATTTTTTTAGTTTCTTTGGAAAAAAAATATATTTTTTAGTTACTTTGGAAAAAAAAATATTTTTTTAGTTTCTTTGGAAAAAAAAATATTTTTTTAGTTACTTTGGAAAAAAAAATATTTTTTTAGTTTCTTTGGGAAAATTTTTTTTTTTTTAGTTACTTTGGGAAAAAAATATTTTTTTTAGTTACTTTGGAAAAAAAAATATTTTTTTAGTTACTTTGGAAAAAAATATATTTTTTTAGTTTCTTTGGAAAAAAAAAAATTTTTTTAGTTACTTTGGAAAAAAAAATATTTTTTTAGTTACTTTGGAAAAAAAAAATTTTTTTAGTTACTTTGGAAAAAAATTTTTTTTTTAGTTACTTTGGAAAAAAAATATTTTTTTAGTTACTTTGGAAAAAAAAATATTTTTTTAGTTACTTTGGAAAAAAAAATATTTTTTTAGTTACTTTGGAAAAAAAAATATTTTTTTAGTTACTTTGGAAAAAAAAATATTTTTTTAGTTACTTTGGAAAAAAAATATTTTTTTAGTTACTTTGGGAAAAAAAATATTTTTTTAGTTACTTTGGAAAAAAAAAATATTTTTTTAGTTACTTTGGAAAAAAAAATATTTTTTTAGTTTCTTTGGAAAAAAAAATATTTTTTAGTTACTTTGGAAAAAAAAATTTTTTTTAGTTACTTTGGAAAAAAAAAAATTTTTTTAGTTACTTTGGAAAAAAAAATATTTTTTAGTTACTTTGGAAAAAAAAATATTTTTTTAGTTACTTTGGAAAAAAAAATATTTTTTTAGTTACTTTGGAAAAAAAAATATTTTTTTAGTTACTTTGGAAAAAAAAATATTTTTTTAGTTACTTTGGAAAAAAAAATATTTTTTTAGTTTCTTTGGAAAAAAAAATATTTTTTTAGTGACTTTGGAAAAAAATTATTTTTTTAGTTACTTTGGAAAAAAAAATATTTTTTTAGTTACTTTGGAAAAAAAAATATTTTTTTAGTTACTTTGGAAAAAAAAATATTTTTTTAGTTACTTTGGAAAAAAAAATTTTTTTTTAGTTACTTTGAAAAAAATATTTTTTTTTAGTTACTTTGGAAAAAAAAATATTTTTTTAGTTACTTTGGAAAAAAAAATATTTTTTTAGTTACTTTGGAAAAAAAAATATTTTTTTAGTTACTTTGGAAAAAAAAATATTTTTTTAGTTTCTTTGGAAAAAAAAATAATTTTTTAGTTACTTTGGAAAAAAAAATATTTTTTTAGTTTCTTTGGGGAAAAAAAATATTTTTTTAGTTACTTTGGGAAAAAAAATATTTTTTTAGTTACTTTGGAAAAAAAAATATTTTTTTAGTTACTTTGGAAAAAAAAATATTTTTTTAGTTTCTTTGGGGAAAAAAATATTTTTTTAGTTACTTTGGGAAAAAAATATTTTTTTAGTTACTTTGGAAAAAAAAATATTTTTTTAGTTACTTTGGAAAAAAAAATATTTTTTTAGTTACTTTGGAAAAAAAAATATTTTTTTTAGTTACTTTGGAAAAAAAAATATTTTTTTAGTTACTTTGGAAAAAAAAATATTTTTTTAGTTACTTTGGAAAAAAAATTATTTTTTTAGTTACTTTGGAAAAAAAATTTTTTTTTTAGTTACTTTGGAAAAAAAAAATATTTTTTTAGTTACTTTGGAAAAAAAAATATTTTTTTAGTTACTTTGGAAACAAAAATATTTTTTTAGTTACTTTGGAAAAAAAAATATTTTTTTAGTTACTTTGGGAAAAAAAATATTTTTTTAGTTACTTTGGAAAAAAAAATATTTTTTTAGTTACTTTGGAAAAAAAAATATTTTTTTAGTTTCTTTGGAAAAAAAAATATTTTTTTAGTTACTTTGGAAAAAAAAATATTTTTTTAGTTACTTTGGAAAAAAAAATATTTTTTTAGTTACTTTGGAAAAAAAAATATTTTTTTAGTTACTTTGGGAAAAAAAATATTTTTTTAGTTACTTTGGAAAAAAAAATATTTTTTTAGTTACTTTGGAAAAAAAAATATTTTTTAGTTACTTTGGAAAAAAAAATATTTTTTTAGTTACTTTGGAAAAAAAATATTTTTTTTAGTTACTTTGGAAAAAAAAATATTTTTTTAGTTTCTTTGGGAAAAAAAATATTTTTTTAGTTACTTTGGAAAAAAAAATATTTTTTTAGTTACTTTGGAAAAAAAAATATTTTTTAGTTACTTTGGAAAAAAAAATATTCTTTTAGTTTCTTTGGAAAAAAAATATATTTTTTAGTTACTTTGGAAAAAAAAATATTTTTTTAGTTTCTTTGGGAAAAAAAATATTTTTTTAGTTACTTTGGAAAAAAAAAATATTTTTTTAGTTACTTTGGGAAAAAAAATATTTTTTTAGTTACTTTGGAAAAAAAAATATTTTTTTAGTTACTTTGGAAAAAAATATTTTTTTTTAGTTACTTTGGAAAAAAATATATTTTTTTAGTTACTTTGGAAAAAAAAATATTTTTTTAGTTACTTTGGAAAAAAAAATATTTTTTTAGTTACTTTGGAAAAAAAAATATTTTTTTAGTTTCTTTGGAAAAAAAAATATTTTTTTAGTTACTTTGGAAAAAAAATATATTTTTTTAGTTTCTTTGGGAAAAAAAATATTTTTTTAGTTACTTTGGGAAAAAAAAATTTTTTTTAGTTACTTTGGAAAAAAAAATATTTTTTTAGTTTCTTTGGAAAAAAAAATATTTTTTTAGTTACTTTGGAAAAAAAAATATTTTTTTAGTTACTTTGGAAAAAAAAATATTTTTTTAGTTACTTTGGAAAAAAAAATATTTTTTTAGTTTCTTTGGAAAAAAAAAAAATTTTTAGTTACTTTGGAAAAAAAAATATTTTTTTAGTTTCTTTGGGAAAAAAAATATTTTTTTAGTTACTTTGGGAAAAAAAATATTTTTTTAGTTACTTTGGAAAAAAAAATATTTTTTTAGTTACTTTGGAAAAAAAAATATTTTTTTAGTTTCTTTGGAAAAAAATATATTTTTTAGTTACTTTGGAAAAAAATATATTTTTTTAGTTACTTTGGAAAAAAAAATATTTTTTTAGTTACTTTGGAAAAAAAAATATTTTTTTAGTTACTTTGGAAAAAAAAATATTTTTTTAGTTACTTTGGGAAAAAAAATATTTTTTTAGTTACTTTGGAAAAAAAAATATTTTTTTAGTTACTTTGGAAAAAAAAATATTTTTTTAGTTACTTTGGGAAAAAAAATAATTTTTTAGTTACTTTGGAAAATTTTTTTTTTTTTAGTTACTTTGGAAAAAAAAAATATTTTTTTAGTTTCTTTGGAAAAAAAATATTTTTTTAGTGACTTTGGAAAAAAATTATTTTTTTAGTTACTTTGGAAAAAAAAATATTTTTTTAGTTACTTTGGAAAAAAAAATATTTTTTTAGTTACTTTGGAAAAAAAAATATTTTTTTAGTTACTTTGGAAAAAAAAATATTGTTTTAGTTACTTTGGAAAAAAATATTTTTTTTTAGTTACTTTGGAAAAAAAAATATTTTTTTAGTTACTTTGGAAAAAAATATATTTTTTTAGTTACTTTGGAAAAGAAAATATTTTTTTAGTTACTTTGGAAAAAAAAATATTTTTTTAGTTTCTTTGGAAAAAAAAATAATTTTTTAGTTACTTTGGAAAAAAAAATTTTTTTTTAGTTTCTTTGGGAAAAAAAATATTTTTTTAGTTACTTTGGGAAAAAAAATATTTTTTTAGTTACTTTGGAAAAAAAAATATTTTTTTAGTTACTTTGGAAAATAAAATATTTTTTTAGTTACTTTGGAAAAAAAAATATTTTTTTAGTTACTTTGGAAAAAAAAATATATTTTTTAGTTACTTTGGAAAAAAAAATATTTTTTTAGTTACTTTGGAAAAAAAAATATTTTTTTAGTTACTTTGGAAAAAAAATTATTTTTTTAGTTACTTTGGAAAAAAAAAAATTTTTTTAGTTTCTTTGGGAAAAAAAATATTTTTTTAGTTACTTTGGGAAAAAAAAATTTTTTTTAGTTACTTTGGAAAAAAAAATATTTTTTTAGTTTCTTTGGAAAAAAAAATATTTTTTTAGTTACTTTGGAAAAAAAAATATTTTTTTAGTTACTTTGGAAAAAAAAATATTTTTTTAGTTACTTTGGAAAAAAAAATATTTTTTTAGTTTCTTTGGAAAAAAAAAAATTTTTAGTTACTTTGGAAAAAAAAATATTTTTTTAGTTTCTTTGGGAAAAAAAATATTTTTTTAGTTACTTTGGGAAAAAAAATATTTTTTTAGTTACTTTGGAAAAAAAAATATTTTTTTAGTTACTTTGGAAAAAAAAATATTTTTTTAGTTTCTTTGGAAAAAAATATATTTTTTAGTTACTTTGGAAAAAAAAATATTTTTTTAGTTACTTTGGAAAAAAAAATATTTTTTTAGTTACTTTGGAAAAAAAAATATTTTTTTAGTTACTTTGGAAAAAAAAATATTTTTTTAGTTACTTTGGGAAAAAAAATATTTTTTTAGTTACTTTGGAAAAAAAAATATTTTTTTAGTTACTTTGGAAAAAAAAATATTTTTTTAGTTACTTTGGGAAAAAAAATAATTTTTTAGTTACTTTGGAAAATTTTTTTTTTTTTTAGTTACTTTGGAAAAAAAAAATATTTTTTTAGTTTCTTTGGAAAAAAAATATTTTTTTAGTGACTTTGGAAAAAAATTATTTTTTTAGTTACTTTGGAAAAAAAAATATTTTTTTAGTTACTTTGGAAAAAAAAATATTTTTTTAGTTACTTTGGAAAAAAAAATATTTTTTTAGTTACTTTGGAAAAAAAAATATTGTTTTAGTTACTTTGGAAAAAAATATTTTTTTTTAGTTACTTTGGAAAAAAAAATATTTTTTTAGTTACTTTGGAAAAAAATATATTTTTTTAGTTACTTTGGAAAAGAAAATATTTTTTTAGTTACTTTGGAAAAAAAAATATTTTTTTAGTTTCTTTGGAAAAAAAAATAATTTTTTAGTTACTTTGGAAAATAAAATATTTTTTTAGTTACTTTGGAAAAAAAAATTTTTTTTTAGTTTCTTTGGAAAAAAAAATATTTTTTTAGTTACTTTGGAAAAAAAAATATTTTTTTAGTTACTTTGGAAAAAAAAATATTTTTTTAGTTTCTTTGGAAAAAAAAATTTTTTTAGTTACTTTGGAAAAAAAAATATTTTTTTAGTTTCTTTGGGAAAAAAAATATTTTTTTAGTTACTTTGGGAAAAAAAATATTTTTTTAGTTACTTTGGAAAAAAAAATATTTTTTTAGTTACTTTGGAAAAAAAAATATTTTTTTAGTTTCTTTGGAAAAAAATATATTTTTTAGTTACTTTGGAAAAAAAAATATTTTTTTAGTTACTTTGGAAAAAAAAATATTTTTTTAGTTACTTTGGAAAAAAAAATATTTTTTTAGTTACTTTGGAAAAAAAAATATTTTTTTAGTTACTTTGGGAAAAAAAATATTTTTTTAGTTACTTTGGAAAAAAAAAATATTTTTTTAGTTACTTTGGAAAAAAAAATATTTTTTTAGTTACTTTGGGAAAAAAAATAATTTTTTAGTTACTTTGGAAAATTTTTTTTTTTTTAGTTACTTTGGAAAAAAAAAATATTTTTTTAGTTTCTTTGGAAAAAAAATATTTTTTTAGTGACTTTGGAAAAAAATTATTTTTTTAGTTACTTTGGAAAAAAAAATATTTTTTTAGTTACTTTGGAAAAAAAAATATTTTTTTAGTTACTTTGGAAAAAAAAATATTTTTTTAGTTACTTTGGAAAAAAAAATATTGTTTTAGTTACTTTGGAAAAAAATATTTTTTTTTAGTTACTTTGGAAAAAAAAATATTTTTTTAGTTACTTTGGAAAAAAATATATTTTTTTAGTTACTTTGGAAAAGAAAATATTTTTTTAGTTACTTTGGAAAAAAAAATATTTTTTTAGTTTCTTTGGAAAAAAAAATAATTTTTTAGTTACTTTGGAAAAAAAATTTTTTTTTTAGTTTCTTTGGGAAAAAAAATATTTTTTTAGTTACTTTGGGAAAAAAAATATTTTTTTAGTTACTTTGGAAAAAAAAATATTTTTTTAGTTACTTTGGAAAATAAAATATTTTTTTAGTTACTTTGGAAAAAAAAATATTTTTTTAGTTACTTTGGAAAAAAAAATATTTTTTTTAGTTACTTTGGAAAAAAAAATATTTTTTTAGTTACTTTGGAAAAAAAAATATTTTTTTAGTTACTTTGGAAAAAAAATTATTTTTTTAGTTACTTTGGAAAAAAAAAATTTTTTTTAGTTTCTTTGGGAAAAAAAATATTTTTTTAGTTACTTTGGGAAAAAAAAAATTTTTTTAGTTACTTTGGAAAAAAAAATATTTTTTTAGTTTCTTTGGAAAAAAAAATATTTTTTTAGTTACTTTGGAAAAAAAAATATTTTTTTAGTTACTTTGGAAAAAAAAATATTTTTTTAGTTACTTTGGAAAAAAAAATATTTTTTTAGTTTCTTTGGAAAAAAAAAAATTTTTTAGTTACTTTGGAAAAAAAAATATTTTTTTAGTTTCTTTGGGAAAAAAAATATTTTTTTAGTTACTTTGGGAAAAAAAATATTTTTTTAGTTACTTTGGAAAAAAAAATATTTTTTTAGTTACTTTGGAAAAAAAAATATTTTTTTAGTTTCTTTGGAAAAAAATATATTTTTTAGTTACTTTGGAAAAAAAAATATTTTTTTAGTTACTTTGGAAAAAAAAATATTTTTTTAGTTACTTTGGAAAAAAAAATATTTTTTTAGTTACTTTGGAAAAAAAAATATTTTTTTAGTTACTTTGGGAAAAAAAATATTTTTTTAGTTACTTTGGAAAAAAAAATATTTTTTTAGTTACTTTGGAAAAAAAAAAATTTTTTTAGTTACTTTGGGAAAAAAAATTATTTTTTAGTTACTTTGGAAAATTTTTTTTTTTTTTAGTTACTTTGGAAAAAAAAAATATTTTTTTAGTTTCTTTGGAAAAAAAATATTTTTTTAGTGACTTTGGAAAAAAATTATTTTTTTAGTTACTTTGGAAAAAAAAATATTTTTTTAGTTACTTTGGAAAAAAATATATTTTTTTAGTTACTTTGGAAAAAAAAATATTTTTTTAGTTACTTTGGAAAAAAAAATATTGTTTTAGTTACTTTGGAAAAAAATATTTTTTTTTAGTTACTTTGGAAAAAAAAATATTTTTTTAGTTACTTTGGAAAAAAATATATTTTTTTAGTTACTTTGGAAAAGAAAATATTTTTTTAGTTACTTTGGAAAAAAAAATATTTTTTTAGTTTCTTTGGAAAAAAAAATAATTTTTTAGTTACTTTGGAAAATAAAATATTTTTTTAGTTACTTTGGAAAAAAAAATTTTTTTTTAGTTACTTTGTAAAAAAAAAATATTTTTTTAGTTACTTTGGAAAAAAAAATATTTTTTTAGTTACTTTGGAAAAAAAAATATTTTTTTAGTTACTTTGGAAAAACAAAAATATTTTTTTAGTTACTTTGGAAAAAAAAATATTTTTTTAGTTACTTTGGAAAAAAAAATATTTTTTTAGTTACTTTGGAAAAAAAAATATTTTTTTAGTTACTTTGGAAAAAAAAAATTTTTTTTAGTTACTTTGGAAAAAAAAATATTTTTTTAGTTTCTTTGGAAAAAAAAAAAAAAATTTTTAGTTACTTTGGAAAAAAAAATATTTTTTTAGTTTCTTTGGGAAAAAAAATAATTTTTTAGTTACTTTGGAAAAAAATATATTTTTTTAGTTACTTTGGAAAAAAAAATATTTTTTTAGTTTCTTTGGAAAAAGAAATATTTTTTTAGTTACTTTGCGAAAAAAAATATTTTTTTAGTTACTTTGGAAAAAAAATATATTTTTAGTTACTTTGGAAAAAAAAAAAAATTTTTAGTTACTTTGGAAAAAAATATATTTTTTTAGTTACTTTGGAAAAAAAAAATTTTTTTAGTTACTTTGGAAAAAAAAATATTTTTTTAGTTACTTTGGAAAAAAAAATATTTTTTTAGTTACTTTGGAAAAAAAAATATTTTTTTAGTTACTTTGGAAAAAAAATATTTTTTTAGTTACTTTGGAAAAAAAAAATATTTTTATAGTTACTTTGGAAAAAAAAATATTTTTTAGTTACTTTGGAAAAAAAAATATTTTTTTAGTTTCTTTGGAAAAAAAATATTTTTTTTAGTTACTTTGGAAAAAAAAATATTTTTTTAGTTTCTTTGGGAAAAAAAATATTTTTTTAGTTACTTTGGAAAAAAAAAATATTTTTTTAGTTACTTTGGGAAAAAAAATATTTTTTTAGTTACTTTGGAAAAAAAAATATTTTTTTAGTTTCTTTGGAAAAAAATTATTTTTTTAGTTACTTTGGAAAAAAAATTATTTTTTTAGTTACTTTGGAAAAAAAATATTTTTTTAGTTACTTTGGAAAAAAAAATATTTTTTTAGTTACTTTGGAAAAAAAAATATTTTTTTAGTTACTTTGGAAAAAAAAATATTTTTTTAGTTTCTTTGGGAAAAAAAATATTTTTTTAGTTACTTTGGGAAAAAAAATATTTTTTTAGTTACTTTGGAAAAAAAAATATATTTTTAGTTACTTTGGAAAAAAAAATATTTTTTTAGTTACTTTGGAAAAAAAAATATTTTTTTAGTTACTTTGGAAAAAAAAATATTTTTTTACTTACTTTGGAAAAAAAAATATTTTTTTAGTTACTTTGGAAAAAAAAATATTTTTTTAGTTTCTTTGGAAAAAAAAAAAAAATTTTAGTTACTTTGGAAAAAGAAATATTTTTTTAGTTTCTTTGGGAAAAAAAATATTTTTTTAGTTACTTTGGGAAAAAAAATATTTTTTTAGTTACTTTGGAAAAAAAAATATTTTTTTAGTTACTTTGGAAAAAAAAATATTTTTTTAGTTACTTTGGAAAAAAAAATATTTTTTTAGTTACTTTGGAAAAAAAAATATTTTTTTAGTTACTTTGGAAAAAAAAATATTTTTTTAGTTACTTTGGAAAAAAAATTATTTTTTTAGTTACTTTGGAAAAAAAAAATTTTTTTTAGTTACTTTGGAAAAAAAAAAAATTTTTTTAGTTACTTTGGAAAAAAAAATATTTTTTTAGTTACTTTGGAAACAAAAATATTTTTTTAGTTACTTTGGAAAAAAAAATATTTTTTTAGTTACTTTGGAAAAAAAAATATTTTTTTAGTTACTTTGGAAAAAAAAATATTTTTTTAGTTACTTTGGAAAAAAAAATATTTTTTAGTTACTTTGGAAAAAAAAATATTTTTTTAGTTTCTTTGGAAAAAAAATATTTTTTTTAGTTACTTTGGAAAAAAAAATATTTTTTTAGTTTCTTTGGGAAAAAAAATATTTTTTTAGTTACTTTGGAAAAAAAATTATTTTTTTAGTTACTTTGGAAAAAAAAATATTTTTTTAGTTACTTTGGAAAAAAATATTTTTTTTTAGTTACTTTGGAAAAAAAAATATTTTTTTAGTTACTTTGGAAAAAAAAATATTTTTTTAGTTACTTTGGAAAAAAAAATATTTTTTTAGTTACTTTGGAAAAAAAAATATTTTTTTAGTTTCTTTGGAAAAAAAAATATTTTTTTAGTTACTTTGGAAAAAAAAATATTTTTTTAGTTACTTTGGAAAAAAAAATATTTTTTTAGTTACTTTGGAAAAAAAAATATTTTTTTAGTTACTTTGGAAAAAAAATATTTTTTTAGTTACTTTGGGAAAAAAAATATTTTTTTAGTTACTTTGGAAAAAAAATTATTTTTTTAGTTACTTTGGAAAAAAAAATATTTTTTTAGTTACTTTGGAAAAAAATTTATTTTTTTAGTTACTTTGGAAAAAAAATATTTTTTTAGTTACTTTGGAAAAAAAAAAATTTTTTTAGTTACTTTGGAAAAAAATATATTTTTTAGTTACTTTGGAAAAAAAAATATTTTTTTAGTTTCTTTGGAAAAAAAATATTTTTTTTAGTTACTTTGGAAAAAAAAATATTTTTTTAGTTACTTTGGAAAAAAAAATATTTTTTTAGTTACTTTGGAAAAAAAAATTTTTTTTTAGTTACTTTGGAAAAAAAAATATTTTTTTAGTTTCTTTGGAAAAAAAAAAAAAAAAATTTAGTTACTTTGGAAAAAAAAATATTTTTTTAGTTTCTTTGGGAAAAAAAAAATTTTTTTAGTTACTTTGGAAAAAAAAATATTTTTTTAGTTACTTTGGAAAAAAAAATATTTTTTTAGTTTCTTTGGAAAAAGAAATATTTTTTTAGTTACTTTGCGAAAAAAAATATTTTTTTAGTTACTTTGGAAAAAAAATATTTTTTTAGTTACTTTGGAAAAAAAAAAATTTTTTTAGTTACTTTGGAAAAAAATATATTTTTTTAGTTACTTTGGAAAAAAAAATTTTTTTTAGTTACTTTGGAAAAAAAAATTTTTTTTAGTTACTTTGGAAAAAAAAATATTTTTTTAGTTACTTTGGAAAAAAAATTATTTTTTTAGTTACTTTGGAAAAAAAATATTTTTTTAGTTACTTTGGAAAAAAAAAATATTTTTATAGTTACTTTGGAAAAAAAAAAATTTTTTAGTTACTTTGGAAAAAAAAATATTTTTTTAGTTTCTTTGGAAAAAAAATATTTTTTTTAGTTACTTTGGAAAAAAAAATATTTTTTTAGTTTCTTTGGGAAAAAAAATATTTTTTTAGTTACTTTGGAAAAAAAAAATATTTTTTTAGTTACTTTGGGAAAAAAAATATTTTTTTAGTTACTTTGGAAAAAAAAATATTTTTTTAGTTTCTTTGGAAAAAAAATTATTTTTTTAGTTACTTTGGAAAAAAAATTATTTTTTTAGTTACTTTGGAAAAAAAATATTTTTTTAGTTACTTTGGAAAAAAAAATATTTTTTTAGTTACTTTGGAAAAAAAAATATTTTTTTAGTTACTTTGGAAAAAAAAATATTTTTTTAGTTACTTTGGAAAAAAAAATATTTTTTAGTTACTTTGGAAAAAAAAATATTTTTTTAGTTTCTTTGGAAAAAAAATATTTTTTTTAGTTACTTTGGAAAAAAAAATATTTTTTTAGTTTCTTTGGGAAAAAAAATATTTTTTTAGTTACTTTGGAAAAAAAAATTATTTTTTTAGTTACTTTGGAAAAAAAAATATTTTTTTAGTTACTTTGGAAAAAAAAATATTTTTTAGTTACTTTGGAAAAAAAATATTTTTTAGTTTCTTTGGAAAAAAATATTTTTTTTAGTTACTTTGGAAAAAAAAATATTTTTTAGTTTCTTTGGGAAAAAAAATATTTTTTTAGTTACTTTGGAAAAAAAATTATTTTTTTAGTTACTTTGGGAAAAAAAAATTTTTTTAGTTACTTTGGAAAAAAAAATATTTTTTTAGTTACTTTGGAAAAAAAATATTTTTTTAGTTACTTTGGAAAAAAAAATATTTTTTAGTTACTTTGGAAAAAAATATATTTTTTTAGTTACTTTGGAAAAAAAAAATATTTTTTTAGTTTACTTTGGAAAAAAAAATATTTTTTTAGTTACTTTGGAAAAAAAATATTTTTTTAGTTACTTTGGAAAAAAAAATATTTTTTTAGTTTCTTTGGAAAAAAAAAAAATTTTTTAGTTACTTTGGAAAAAAAATATTTTTTTAGTTTCTTTGGGAAAAAAAATATTTTTTTAGTTACTTTTGGAAAAAAAATATTTTTTTAGTTACTTTGGAAAAAAAAATATTTTTTTAGTTACTTTGGAAAAAAAAATATTTTTTTAGTTACTTTGGAAAAAAATTTTTTTTTTAGTTACTTTGGAAAAAAAAAAATTTTTTTAGTTACTTTGGAAAAAAAAATATTTTTTTAGTTACTTTGGAAAAAAAAAATATTTTTTTAGTTTCTTTGGAAAAAAAAAAATTTTTTTAGTTACTTTGGAAAAAGAAATATTTTTTTAGTTTCTTTGGGAAAAAAAATATTTTTTTAGTTACTTTGGGAAAAAAAATATTTTTTTAGTTACTTTGGAAAAAAAAATATTTTTTTAGTTACTTTGGAAAAAAAAATATTTTTTTAGTTACTTTGGAAAAAAAAATATTTTTTTAGTTACTTTGGAAAAAAAAATATTTTTTTAGTTACTTTGGAAAAAAAATTATTTTTTTAGTTACTTTGGAAAAAAAATTATTTTTTTAGTTACTTTGGAAAAAAAAAAAAATTTTTAGTTACTTTGGAAAAAAAAAATTTTTTTTTAGTTACTTTGGAAAAAAAAATATTTTTTTAGTTACTTTGGAAACAAAAATATTTTTTTAGTTACTTTGGAAAAAAAATTATTTTTTTAGTTACTTTGGAAAAAAAAAAATTTTTTAGTTACTTTGGAAAAAAAATATTTTTTTTAGTTACTTTGGAAAAAAAATTATTTTTTTAGTTTCTTTGGGAAAAAAAATATTTTTTTAGTTACTTTGGAAAAAAAAATATTTTTTTAGTTACTTTGGAAAAAAAAATATTTTTTAGTTACTTTGGAAAAAAAAATATTTTTTTAGTTTCTTTGGAAAAAAAAATATTTTTTTAGTTACTTTGGAAAAAAAAATATTTTTTTAGTTACTTTGGAAAAAAAAATATTTTTTTAGTTACTTTGGAAAAAAAAATATTTTTTTAGTTACTTTGGAAAAAAAAATATTTTTTAGTTACTTTGGAAAAAAAAATATTTTTTTAGTTACTTTGGAAAAAAAAATATTTTTTAGTTACTTTGGAAAAAAAAATATTTTTTTAGTTTCTTTGGAAAAAAAATATTTTTTTAGTTACTTTGGAAAAAAAAATATTTTTTTAGTTTCTTTGGGAAAAAAAATATTTTTTTAGTTACTTTGGAAAAAAAAAATATTTTTTTAGTTACTTTGGAAAAAAAAATATTTTTTAGTTACTTTGGAAAAAAAAATATTTTTTTAGTTTCTTTGGAAAAAAAAATATTTTTTTAGTTACTTTGGAAAAAAAAATATTTTTTTAGTTACTTTGGAAAAAAAAATATTTTTTTAGTTACTTTGGAAAAAAAAATATTTTTTTAGTTACTTTGGAAAAAAAAATATTTTTTAGTTACTTTGGAAAAAAAAATATTTTTTTAGTTTCTTTGGAAAAAAAATATTTTTTTTAGTTACTTTGGAAAAAAAAATATTTTTTTAGTTTCTTTGGGAAAAAAAATATTTTTTTAGTTACTTTGGAAAAAAAAATATTTTTTTAGTTACTTTGGAAAAAAAAATATTTTTTAGTTACTTTGGAAAAAAAAATATTTTTTTAGTTTCTTTGGAAAAAAAATATTTTTTTAGTTACTTTGGAAAAAAAAATATTTTTTTAGTTTCTTTGGGAAAAAAAATATTTTTTTAGTTACTTTGGAAAAAAAAAATATTTTTTTAGTTACTTTGGGAAAAAAAATATTTTTTTAGTTACTTTGGAAAAAAAAATATTTTTTTAGTTTCTTTGGAAAAAAAAATATTTTTTTAGTTACTTTGGAAAAAAAATTATTTTTTTAGTTACTTTGGAAAAAAAAATATTTTTTTAGTTACTTTGGAAAAAAAATATTTTTTTAGTTACTTTGGAAAAAAAAAAATTTTTTTAGTTACTTTGGAAAAAAATATATTTTTTTAGTTACTTTGGAAAAAAAAATTTTTTTTAGTTACTTTGGAAAAAAAAAATTTTTTTTAGTTACTTTGGAAAAAAAAATATTTTTTTAGTTACTTTGGAAAAAAAATTATTTTTTTAGTTACTTTGGAAAAAAAATATTTTTTTAGTTACTTTGGAAAAAAAAAATATTTTTATAGTTACTTTGGAAAAAAAAATATTTTTTAGTTACTTTGGAAAAAAAAATATTTTTTTAGTTTCTTTGGAAAAAAATATATTTTTTTTAGTTACTTTGGAAAAAAAAATATTTTTTTAGTTTCTTTGGGAAAAAAAATATTTTTTTAGTTACTTTGGAAAAAAAAAATATTTTTTTAGTTACTTTGGGAAAAAAAATATTTTTTTAGTTACTTTGGAAAAAAAAATATTTTTTTAGTTTCTTTGGAAAAAAAATTATTTTTTTAGTTACTTTGGAAAAAAAATTATTTTTTTAGTTACTTTGGAAAAAAAATATTTTTTTAGTTACTTTGGAAAAAAAAATATTTTTTTAGTTACTTTGGAAAAAAAAATATTTTTTTAGTTACTTTGGAAAAAAAAATATTTTTTTAGTTACTTTGGAAAAAAATATATTTTTTTAGTTACTTTGGAAAAAAAAATATTTTTTAGTTACTTTGGAAAAAAAAATATTTTTTTAGTTACTTTGGAAAAAAAAATATTTTTTTAGTTACTTTGGAAAAAAAAATATTTTTTTAGTTTCTTTGGAAAAAAAAAAAATGTTTAGTTACTTTGGAAAAAAAAATATTTTTTTAGTTTCTTTGGGAAAAAAAATATTTTTTTAGTTACTTTGGGAAAAAAAATATTTTTTTAGTTACTTTGGAAAAAAAAATATATTTTTAGTTACTTTGGAAAAAAAAATATTTTTTTAGTTACTTTGGAAAAAAAAATATTTTTTTAGTTACTTTGGAAAAAAAAATATTTTTTTACTTACTTTGGAAAAAAAAATATTTTTTTAGTTACTTTGGAAAAAAAAATATTTTTTTAGTTTCTTTGGAAAAAAAAAATTTTTTTAGTTACTTTGGAAAAAGAAATATTTTTTTAGTTTCTTTGGGAAAAAAAATATTTTTTTAGTTACTTTGGAAAAAAAAATATTTTTTTAGTTACTTTGGAAAAAAAAATATTTTTTTAGTTACTTTGGAAAAACAAATATTTTTTTAGTTACTTTGGAAAAAAAAATATTTTTTTAGTTACTTTGGAAAAAAAAATATTTTTTTAGTTACTTTGGAAAAAAAATTATTTTTTTAGTTACTTTGGAAAAAAAAAAAAATTTTTAGTTACTTTGGAAAAAAAAAAATTTTTTTTAGTTACTTTGGAAAAAAAAAAATTTTTTTAGTTACTTTGGAAACAAAAATATTTTTTTAGTTACTTTGGAAAAAAAAATATTTTTTTAGTTACTTTGGAAAAAAAAATATTTTTTTAGTTACTTTGGAAAAAAAAAAATTTTTTTAGTTACTTTGGAAAAAAAAAAATTTTTTTAGTTACTTTGGAAACAAAAATATTTTTTTAGTTACTTTGGAAAAAAAAATATTTTTTTAGTTACTTTGGAAAAAAAAATATTTTTTTAGTTACTTTGGAAAAAAAAATATTTTTTTAGTTACTTTGGAAAAAAAAATATTTTTTAGTTTCTTTGGAAAAAAAATATTTTTTTTAGTTACTTTGGAAAAAAAAATATTTTTTTAGTTTCTTTGGGAAAAAAAATATTTTTTTAGTTACTTTGGAAAAAAAATTATTTTTTTAGTTACTTTGGGAAAAAAAATTTTTTTTAGTTACTTTGGAAAAAAAAATATTTTTTTAGTTACTTTGGAAAAAAAATATTTTTTTAGTTACTTTGGAAAAAAAAATATTTTTTTAGTTACTTTGGAAAAAAATATATATTTTTAGTTACTTTGGAAAAAAAAATATTTTTTAGTTACTTTGGAAAAAAAAATATTTTTTTAGTTACTTTGGAAAAAAAAATATTTTTTTAGTTACTTTGGAAAAAAAAATATCTTTGGAAAAAAAAAAATTTTTTTAGTTACTTTGGAAAAAAAAATATTTTTTTAGTTTCTTTGGGAAAAAAAATATTTTTTTAGTTACTTTTGGAAAAAAAATATTTTTTTAGTTACTTTGGAAAAAAAAATATTTTTTTAGTTACTTTGGAAAAAAAAATATTTTTTTAGTTACTTTGGAAAAAAAAATTTTTTTTAGTTACTTTGGAAAAAAAAATATTTTTTTAGTTACTTTGGAAAAAAAATATTTTTTTAGTTACTTTGGAAAAAAAAATATTTTTTTAGTTTCTTTGGAAAAAAAAAAAATTTTTTAGTTACTTTGGAAAAAGAAATATTTTTTTAGTTTCTTTGGGAAAAAAAATATTTTTTTAGTTACTTTGGGAAAAAAAATATTTTTTTAGTTACTTTGGAAAAAAAAATATTTTTTTAGTTACTTTGGAAAAAAAAATATTTTTTTAGTTACTTTGGAAAAAAAAATATTTTTTTAGTTACTTTGGAAAAAAAAATATTTTTTTAGTTACTTTGGAAAAAAAAATATTTTTTTAGTTACTTTGGAAAAAAATTATTTTTTTAGTTACTTTGGAAAAAAAAAAAAAATTTTAGTTACTTTGGAAAAAAAAAAATTTTTTTTAGTTACTTTGGAAAAAAAAATATTTTTTTAGTTACTTTGGAAACAAAATATTTTTTAGTTACTTTGGAAAAAAAATTATTTTTTTAGTTACTTTGGAAAAAAAAAAATTTTTTTAGTTACTTTGGAAAAAAAATATTTTTTTAGTTACTTTGGAAAAAAAATTATTTTTTTAGTTTCTTTGGGAAAAAAAATATTTTTTTAGTTACTTTGGAAAAAAAAATATTTTTTTAGTTACTTTGGAAAAAAAAATATTTTTTAGTTACTTTGGAAAAAAAAATATTTTTTTAGTTTCTTTGGAAAAAAAAATATTTTTTAGTTACTTTGGAAAAAAAAATATTTTTTTAGTTACTTTGGAAAAAAAAATATTTTTTTAGTTACTTTGGAAAAAAAAAATATTTTTTAGTTACTTTGGAAAAAAAAATATTTTTTAGTTACTTTGGAAAAAAAAATATTTTTTTAGTTACTTTGGAAAAAAAAATATTTTTTAGTTACTTTGGAAAAAAAAATATTTTTTTAGTTTCTTTGGAAAAAAAATATTTTTTTAGTTACTTTGGAAAAAAAAATATTTTTTTAGTTTCTTTGGAAAAAAAATATTTTTTTAGTTACTTTGGAAAAAAAAAATATTTTTTTAGTTACTTTGGAAAAAAAAATATTTTTTAGTTACTTTGGAAAAAAAAATATTTTTTTAGTTTCTTTGGAAAAAAAAATATTTTTTTAGTTACTTTGGAAAAAAAAATATTTTTTTAGTTACTTTGGAAAAAAAAATATTTTTTTAGTTACTTTGGAAAAAAAAATATTTTTTTAGTTACTTTGGAAAAAAAAATATTTTTTTAGTTACTTTGGAAAAAAAAATATTTTTTTAGTTTCTTTGGAAAAAAAAATATTTTTTTTAGTTACTTTGGAAAAAAAAATATTTTTTTAGTTTCTTTGGGAAAAAAAATATTTTTTTAGTTACTTTGGAAAAAAAAATATTTTTTTAGTTACTTTGGAAAAAAAAATATTTTTTAGTTACTTTGGAAAAAAAAATATTTTTTTAGTTTCTTTGGAAAAAAAAATATTTTTTAGTTACTTTGGAAAAAAAAATATTTTTTTAGTTTCTTTGGAAAAAAAATATTTTTTTAGTTACTTTGGAAAAAAAAAATATTTTTTTAGTTACTTTGGAAAAAAAATATTTTTTAGTTACTTTGGAAAAAAAAATATTTTTTTAGTTTCTTTGGAAAAAAAAATATTTTTTTAGTTACTTTGGAAAAAAAATTATTTTTTTAGTTACTTGGAAAAAAAAATATTTTTTTAGTTACTTTGGAAAAAAAAATATTTTTTTAGTTACTTTGGAAAAAAAAATATTTTTTTAGTTACTTTGGAAAAAAAAATATTTTTTTAGTTACTTTGGAAAAAAAAATATTTTTTTAGTTACTTTGAAAAAAAAATATTTTTTTAGTTTCTTGGAAAAAAAAATATTTTTTTAGTTACTTTGGAAAAAAAAATATTTTTTTAGTTACTTTGGAAAAAAAAATATTTTTTTAGTTACTTTGGAAAAAAAAATATTTTTTTAGTTACTTTGGAAAAAAAATATTTTTTTAGTTACTTTGGAAAAAAAAATATAAAATATTTTTTTAGTTACTTTGGAAAAAAAAATATTTTTTAGTTACTTTGGAAAAAAAAATATTTTTTTAGTTTCTTTGGAAAAAAAATATTTTTTTTAGTTACTTTGGAAAAAAAAATATTTTTTTAGTTTCTTTGGGAAAAAAAATATTTTTTTAGTTACTTTGGAAAAAAAAATATTTTTTTAGTTACTTTGGAAAAAAAAATTTTTTTAGTTACTTTGGAAAAAAAAATATTTTTTTAGTTTCTTTGGAAAAAAAATATTTTTTTTAGTTACTTTGGAAAAAAAAATATTTTTTTAGTTTCTTTGGGAAAAAAAATATTTTTTTAGTTACTTTGGAAAAAAAAAATATTTTTTTAGTTACTTTGGGAAAAAAAATATTTTTTTAGTTACTTTGGAAAAAAGAATATTTTTTTAGTTACTTTGGAAAAAAAAATATTTTTTTAGTTACTTTGGAAAAAAAAATATTTTTTTAGTTACTTTGGAAAAAAAAATATTTTTTAGTTACTTTGGAAAAAAAAATATTTTTTTAGTTTCTTTGGAAAAAAAATATTTTTTTTAGTTACTTTGGAAAAAAAAATATTTTTTTAGTTTCTTTGGGAAAAAAAATATTTTTTTAGTTACTTTGGAAAAAAAAATATTTTTTTAGTTACTTTGGAAAAAAAAATATTTTTTAGTTACTTTGGAAAAAAAAATATTTTTTTAGTTTCTTTGGAAAAAAAAATATTTTTTTAGTTACTTTGGAAAAAAAAATATTTTTTTAGTTACTTTGGAAAAAAAAATATTTTTTTAGTTACTTTGGAAAAAAAATATTTTTTTAGTTACTTTGGAAAAAAAAATATTTTTTAGTTACTTTGGAAAAAAAAATATTTTTTTAGTTTCTTTGGAAAAAAAATATATTTTTTAGTTACTTTGGAAAAAAAAATATTTTTTTAGTTTCTTTGGGAAAAAAAATATTTTTTTAGTTACTTTGGAAAAAAAAATATTTTTTTAGTTACTTTGGAAAAAAAATTTTTTTTAGTTACTTTGGAAAAAAAAATATTTTTTTAGTTTCTTTGGAAAAAAAATATTTTTTTTAGTTACTTTGGAAAAAAAAATATTTTTTTAGTTACTTTGGAAAAAAATATATTTTTTTAGTTACTTTGGAAAAAAATATATTTTTTTAGTTACTTTGGAAAAAAAATATTTTTTTAGTTACTTTGGAAAAAAAAATATTTTTTTAGTTACTTTGGAAAAAAAAATATTTTTTTAGTTTCTTTGGAAAAAAAAAATTTTTTTAGTTACTTTGGAAAAAAAAATATTTTTTTAGTTTCTTTGGGAAAAAAAATATTTTTTTAGTTACTTTGGGAAAAAAAATATTTTTTTAGTTACTTTGGAAAAAAAAATATTTTTTTAGTTACTTTGGAAAAAAATATATTTTTTTAGTTACTTTGGAAAAATTTTTATTTTTTTAGTTACTTTGGAAAAAAAAATATTTTTTTAGTTACTTTGGAAAAAAAAATATTTTTTTAGTTACTTTGGAAAAAAAAATATTTTTTAGTTACTTTGGAAAAAAAAATATTTTTTTAGTTTCTTTGGAAAAAAAATATTTTTTTTAGTTACTTTGGAAAAAAAATATTTTTTAGTTTCTTTGGGAAAAAAAATATTTTTTTAGTTACTTTGGAAAAAAAAATATTTTTTTAGTTTCTTTGGGAAAAAAATATTTTTTTAGTTACTTTGGGAAAAAAAATATTTTTTTAGTTACTTTGGAAAAAAAAATATTTTTTTAGTTACTTTGGAAAAAAAAATATTTTTTTAGTTTCTTTGGAAAAAAAAATATTTTTTTAGTTACTTTGGAAAAAAAAATATTTTTTTAGTTACTTTGGAAAAAAAAATATTTTTTTAGTTACTTTGGAAAAAAAAATATTTTTTTAGTTACTTTGGAAAAAAAAATATTTTTTTAGTTACTTTGGAAAAAAAAATATTTTTTTAGTTACTTTGGAAAAAAAAATATTTTTTAGTTACTTTGGAAAAAAAAATATTTTTTAGTTACTTTGGAAAAAAAAATATTTTTTTAGTTACTTTGAAAAAAAATTTTTTTTTTAGTTACTTTGGAAAAAAAATTATTTTTTTAGTTACTTTGGAAAAAAAAAATTTTTTTTAGTTACTTTGGAAAAAAAAATATTTTTTTAGTTACTTTGGAAAAAAATATTTTTTTTAGTTACTTTGGAAAAAAAAATATTTTTTTAGTTACTTTGGAAAAAAATATTTTTTTTAGTTACTTTGGAAAAAAAAATATTTTTTTAGTTACTTTGGAAAAAAAAATATTTTTTTAGTTACTTTGGAAAAAAAAATATTTTTTTAGTTACTTTGGAAAAAAAAATATTTTTTTAGTTTCTTTGGAAAAAAAAATAATTTTTTAGTTACTTTGGAAAAAAAAATATTTTTTTAGTTTCTTTGGGAAAAAAAATATTTTTTTAGTTACTTTGGGAAAAAAAATATTTTTTTAGTTACTTTGGAAAAAAAAATATTTTTTTAGTTACTTTGGAAAAAAAAATATTTTTTTAGTTTCTTTGGAAAAAAAAATATTTTTTTAGTTACTTTGGAAAAAAAAATATTTTTTAGTTACTTTGGAAAAAAAAATATTTTTTTAGTTACTTTGGAAAAAAAAAATTTTTTTTAGTTACTTTGGAAAAAAAAAAAATTTTTTTAGTTACTTTGGAAAAAAATATATTTTTTTAGTTACTTTGGAAAAAAAAATATTTTTTTAGTTACTTTGGAAAAAAAAATATTTTTTTAGTTACTTTGGAAAAAAAAATTTTTTTTTAGTTACTTTGGAAAAAAAAATATTTTTTTAGTTACTTTGGAAACAAAAATATTTTTTTAGTTACTTTGGAAAAAAAATATTTTTTTAGTTACTTTGGAAAAAAAATATTTTTTTAGTTACTTTGGAAAAAAAAATATTTTTTTAGTTACTTTGGAAAAAAAAATATTTTTTTAGTTTCTTTGGAAAAAAAAATATTTTTTTAGTTACTTTGGAAAAAAAAATATTTTTTAGTTACTTTGGAAAAAAAATATTTTTTTAGTTACTTTGGAAAAAAAAATATTTTTTTAGTTACTTTGGAAAAAAAATATTTTTTAGTTACTTTGGAAAAAAAAATATTTTTTTAGTTACTTTGGAAAAAAAAATATTTTTTTAGTTACTTTGGAAAAAAAAATATTTTTTAGTTACTTTGGAAAAAAAAATATTTTTTTAGTTTCTTTGGAAAAAAAATATTTTTTTTAGTTACTTTGGAAAAAAAATATTTTTTTAGTTTCTTTGGAAAAAAAAAAAAAATTTTAGTTACTTTGGAAAAAAAAATATTTTTTTAGTTACTTTGGAAAAAAAAATATTTTTTTAGTTACTTTGGAAAAAAATATTTTTTTTTAGTTACTTTGGAAAAAAAATTATTTTTTTAGTTACTTTGGAAAAAAAAATATTTTTTTAGTTACTTTGGGAAAAAAAATATTTTTTTAGTTACTTTGGAAAAAAAAATATTTTTTTAGTTTCTTTGGAAAAAAAAATAATTTTTTAGTTACTTTGGAAAAAAAAATATTTTTTTAGTTTCTTTGGGAAAAAAAATATTTTTTTAGTTTCTTTGGGAAAAAAAATATTTTTTTAGTTACTTTGGGAAAAAAAATATTTTTTTAGTTACTTTGGAAAAAAAAATATTTTTTTAGTTACTTTGGAAAAAAAAATATTTTTTTAGTTTCTTTGGAAAAAAATATATTTTTTTAGTTACTTTGGAAAAAAAAATATTTTTTTAGTTACTTTGGAAAAAAAAATATTTTTTTAGTTACTTTGGAAAAAAAATTTTTTTTTAGTTACTTTGGAAAAAAAAATATTTTTTTTAGTTACTTTGGAAAAAAATATATTTTTTTAGTTACTTTGGAAAAAAAAATATTTTTTTAGTTACTTTGGAAAAAAAATTATTTTTTTAGTTACTTTGGAAAAAAAAAAATTTTTTAGTTACTTTGGAAAAAAAAAATATTTTTTTAGTTACTTTGGAAAAAAAATTATTTTTTTAGTTACTTTGGAAACAAAAATATTTTTTTAGTTACTTTGGAAAAAAAAATATTTTTTTAGTTACTTTGGAAAAAAAAATATTTTTTTAGTTACTTTGGAAAAAAAAATATTTTTTTAGTTACTTTGGAAAAAAAAATATTTTTTTAGTTTCTTTGGAAAAAAAAATATTTTTTTAGTTACTTTGGAAAAAAAAATATTTTTTTAGTTACTTTGGAAAAAAAAATATTTTTTTAGTTACTTTGGAAAAAAAAATATTTTTTTAGTTACTTTGGAAAAAAAAATATTTTTTTAGTTACTTTGGAAAAAAAAATATTTTTTTAGTTACTTTGGAAAAAAAAATATTTTTTTAGTTACTTTGGAAAAAAAAATATTTTTTAGTTACTTTGGAAAAAAAAAATATTTTTTTAGTTTCTTTGGAAAAAAAATATATTTTTTAGTTACTTTGGAAAAAAAAATATTTTTTTAGTTTCTTTGGAAAAAAAAAAAATTTTTTTAGTTACTTTGGAAAAAAAAATATTTTTTTTAGTTACTTTGGAAAAAAAAATATTTTTTTAGTTTCTTTGGGAAAAAAAATATTTTTTTAGTTACTTTGGAAAAAAAAAATATTTTTTTAGTTACTTTGGGAAAAAAAATATTTTTTTAGTTACTTTGGAAAAAAATTATTTTTTTAGTTTCTTTGGAAAAAAAAATATTTTTTTAGTTACTTTGGAAAAAAAATTATTTTTTTAGTTACTTTGGAAAAAAAAATATTTTTTTAGTTACTTTGGAAAAAAAAATATTTTTTTAGTTACTTTGGAAAAAAAAATATTTTTTTAGTTACTTTGGAAAAAAAAATATTTTTTTAGTTACTTTGGAAAAAAATATATTTTTTTAGTTACTTTGGAAAAAAAAATATTTTTTTAGTTACTTTGGAAAAAAAAATATTTTTTTAGTTACTTTGGAAAAAAAAATATTTTTTTAGTTACTTTGGAAAAAAAAATATTTTTTTAGTTTCTTTGGAAAAAAAAATTTTTTTAGTTACTTTGGAAAAAAAAATATTTTTTTAGTTTCTTTGGGAAAAAAATATTTTTTTAGTTACTTTGGGAAAAAAAATATTTTTTTAGTTACTTTGGAAAAAAAAATATTTTTTTAGTTACTTTGGAAAAAAAAATATATTTTTTAGTTACTTTGGAAAAAAAAATATTTTTTTAGTTACTTTGGAAAAAAAATTATTTTTTTAGTTACTTTGGAAAAAAAAATATTTTTTTAGTTACTTTGGAAAAAAAAATATTTTTTTAGTTACTTTGGAAAAAAAAAATTTTTTTTAGTTACTTTGGAAAAAAAAAAATTTTTTAGTTACTTTGGAAAAAAAAATATTTTTTTAGTTACTTTGGAAACAAAAATATTTTTTTAGTTACTTTGGAAAAAAAAATATTTTTTTAGTTACTTTGGAAAAAAAAATATTTTTTTAGTTACTTTGGAAAAAAAAATATTTTTTTAGTTACTTTGGAAAAAAAAATATTTTTTTAGTTTCTTTGGAAAAAAAAATATTTTTTTAGTTACTTTGGAAAAAAAAATATTTTTTTAGTTACTTTGGAAAAAAAAATATTTTTTTAGTTACTTTGGAAAAAAAAATATTTTTTTAGTTACTTTGGAAAAAAAAATATTTTTTTAGTTACTTTGGAAAAAAAAATATTTTTTTAGTTACTTTGGAAAAAAAAATATTTTTTTAGTTACTTTGGAAAAAAAAATATTTTTTTAGTTACTTTGGAAAAAAAAATATTTTTTTAGTTTCTTTGGAAAAAAAATATTTTTTTTAGTTACTTTGGAAAAAAAAATATTTTTTTAGTTTCTTTGGGAAAAAAAATATTTTTTTAGTTACTTTGGAAAGAAAAATATTTTTTTAGTTACTTTGGAAAAAAAAATATTTTTTTAGTTTCTTTGGAAAAAAAATATTTTTTTTAGTTACTTTGGAAAAAAAAATATTTTTTTAGTTTCTTTGGGAAAAAAAATATTTTTTTAGTTACTTTGGAAAAAAAAAATATTTTTTTAGTTACTTTGGGAAAAAAAATATTTTTTTAGTTACTTTGGAAAAAAAAATATTTTTTTAGTTACTTTGGGAAAAAAAATATTTTTTTAGTTACTTTGGAAAAAAAAATATTTTTTTAGTTTCTTTGGAAAAAAAAATATTTTTTTAGTTACTTTTGAAAAAAAAATATTTTTTTAGTTACTTTGGAAAAAAAAATATTTTTTTAGTTACTTTGGAAAAAAAAATATTTTTTAGTTACTTTGGAAAAAAAAATATTTTTTTAGTTACTTTGGAAAAAAAAATATTTTTTTAGTTACTTTGGAAAAAAAAATATTTTTTAGTTACTTTGGAAAAAAAAATATTTTTTTAGTTACTTTGGAAAAAAAAATATTTTTTTAGTTACTTTGGAAAAAAAAATATTTTTTTAGTTTCTTTGGAAAAAAAAATATTTTTTTAGTTACTTTGGAAAAAAAAATATTTTTTTAGTTACTTTGGAAAAAAAAATATTTTTTTAGTTACTTTGGAAAAAAAAATATTTTTTTAGTTACTTTGGAAAAAAAAATATTTTTTTAGTTACTTTGGAAAAAAAAATATTTTTTTAGTTACTTTGGAAAAAAAATTATTTTTTTAGTTACTTTGGAAAAAAAAAATTTTTTTTAGTTACTTTGGAAAAAAAAAAATTTTTTTAGTTACTTTGGAAAAAAAAATATTTTTTTAGTTACTTTGGAAACAAAAATATTTTTTTAGTTACTTTGGAAAAAAAAATATTTTTTTAGTTACTTTGGGAAAAAAAATATTTTTTTAGTTACTTTGGAAAAAAAAATATTTTTTTAGTTACTTTGGAAAAAAAAATATTTTTTTAGTTTCTTTGGAAAAAAAAATATTTTTTTAGTTACTTTGGAAAAAAAAATATTTTTTTAGTTACTTTGGAAAAAAAAATATTTTTTTAGTTACTTTGGAAAAAAAAAATATTTTTTTAGTTTCTTTGGAAAAAAAATATTTTTTTAGTGACTTTGGAAAAAAAATATTTTTTTAGTTACTTTGGAAAAAAAAATATTTTTTTAGTTACTTTGGGAAAAAAAATAATTTTTTAGTTACTTTGGAAAAAAAAATTTTTTTTTAGTTACTTTGGAAAAAAAAAATATTTTTTTAGTTTCTTTGGAAAAAAAATATTTTTTTAGTGACTTTGGAAAAAAATTATTTTTTTAGTTACTTTGGAAAAAAAAATATTTTTTTAGTTACTTTGGGAAAAAAAATATTTTTTTAGTTACTTTGGAAAAAAATATATTTTTTTAGTTACTTTGGAAAAAAAAATATTTTTTTAGTTTCTTTGGAAAAAAAAATATTTTTTTAGTTTCTTTGGAAAAAAAAATATTTTTTAGTTACTTTGGAAAAAAAAAATTTTTTTTAGTTACTTTGGAAAAAAAAATATTTTTTTAGTTACTTTGGAAAAAAAAATATTTTTTAGTTACTTTGGAAAAAAAAATATTTTTTTAGTTACTTTGGAAAAAAAAATATTTTTTTAGTTACTTTGGAAAAAAAAATATTTTTTTAGTTACTTTGGAAAAAAAAATATTTTTTTAGTTACTTTGGAAAAAAAAATATTTTTTTAGTTACTTTGGAAAAAAATTTTTTTTTTTAGTTACTTTGGAAAAAAAAAATATTTTTTTAGTTTCTTTGGAAAAAAAAATATTTTTTTAGTGACTTTGGAAAAAAATTATTTTTTTAGTTACTTTGGAAAAAAAAATATTTTTTTAGTTTCTTTGGAAAAAAAAATATTTTTTTAGTGACTTTGGAAAAAAATTATTTTTTTAGTTACTTTGGAAAAAAAAATATTTTTTTAGTTACTTTGGAAAAAAAAAATTTTTTTTAGTTACTTTGAAAAAAATATTTTTTTTTAGTTACTTTGGAAAAAAAAATATTTTTTTAGTTACTTTGGAAAAAAAAATATTTTTTTAGTTACTTTGGAAAAAAAAATATTTTTTTAGTTACTTTGGAAAAAAAAATATTTTTTTAGTTTCTTTGGAAAAAAAAATAATTTTTTAGTTTCTTTGGGAAAAAAAATATTTTTTTAGTTTCTTTGGAAAAAAAAATATTTTTTTAGTTTCTTTGGGAAAAAAAATATTTTTTTAGTTACTTTGGGAAAAAAAATATTTTTTTAGTTACTTTGGAAAAAAAAATATTTTTTTAGTTACTTTGGAAAAAAAAATATTTTTTTAGTTTCTTTGGGGAAAAAAATATTTTTTTAGTTACTTTGGAAAAAAAAATATTTTTTTAGTTACTTTGGAAAAAAAAATATTTTTTTAGTTACTTTGGAAAAAAAAATATTTTTTTAGTTACTTTGGAAAAAAAAATATTTTTTTTAGTTACTTTGGAAAAAAAAATATTTTTTTAGTTACTTTGGAAAAAAATATATTTTTTTAGTTACTTTGGAAAAAAAAATATTTTTTTAGTTACTTTGGAAAAAAAAAATTTTTTTTAGTTACTTTGGAAAAAAAAAATATTTTTTTAGTTACTTTGGAAAAAAAAATATTTTTTTAGTTACTTTGGAAACAAAAATATTTTTTTAGTTACTTTGGAAAAAAAAATATTTTTTAGTTACTTTGGGAAAAAAAATATTTTTTTAGTTACTTTGGAAAAAAAAATATTTTTTAGTTACTTTGGAAAAAAAAATATTTTTTTAGTTTCTTTGGAAAAAAAAATATTTTTTTAGTTACTTTGGAAAAAAAAATATTTTTTTAGTTACTTTGGAAAAAAAAATATTTTTTTAGTTACTTTGGAAAAAAAAATATTTTTTTAGTTACTTTGGAAAAAAAAATATTTTTTAGTTACTTTGGAAAAAAAAATATTTTTTTAGTTACTTTGGAAAAAAAAATATTTTTTAGTTACTTTGGAAAAAAAAATATTTTTTTAGTTTCTTTGGAAAAAAAATATTTTTTTAGTTACTTTGGAAAAAAAAATATTTTTTTAGTTTCTTTGGGAAAAAAAATATTTTTTTAGTTACTTTGGAAAAAAAAAATATTTTTTTAGTTACTTTGGAAAAAAAAATATTTTTTTAGTTACTTTGGAAAAAAAAATATTTTTTTAGTTACTTTGGAAAAAAAAATATTTTTTTAGTTACTTTGGAAAAAAAAATATTTTTTTAGTTACTTTGGAAAAAAAAATATTTTTTAGTTACTTTGGAAAAAAAAATATTTTTTTAGTTACTTTGGAAAAAAAAATATTTTTTTAGTTACTTTGGGGAAAAAAATAATTTTTTAGTTACTTTGGAAAAAAAATTTTTTTTTTAGTTACTTTGGAAAAAAAAATATTTTTTTAGTTTCTTTGGAAAAAAAAATATTTTTTTAGTGACTTTGGAAAAAAAATATTTTTTTAGTTACTTTGGAAAAAAAAATATTTTTTTAGTTACTTTGGAAAAAAAAATATTTTTTTAGTTACTTTGGAAAAAAAAATATTTTTTTAGTTACTTTGGAAAAAAAAATATTTTTTTAGTTACTTTGGAAAAAAATATTTTTTTTAGTTACTTTGGAAAAAAAAATATTTTTTTAGTTACTTTGGAAAAAAAAATATTTTTTTAGTTACTTTGGAAAAAAAAATATTTTTTTAGTTACTTTGGAAAAAAAAATATTTTTTTAGTTTCTTTGGAAAAAAAAATAATTTTTTAGTTACTTTGGAAAAAAAAAATTTTTTTTAGTTTCTTTGGGAAAAAAATATTTTTTTAGTTACTTTGGAAAAAAAAATATTTTTTTAGTTTCTTTGGAAAAAAAAATATTTTTTTAGTTACTTTGGAAAAAAAAATATTTTTTTAGTTTCTTTGGAAAAAAAAATATTTTTTTAGTTACTTTGGAAAAAAAAATATTTTTTTAGTTACTTTGGAAAAAAAAATATTTTTTTAGTTACTTTGGAAAAAAAAATATTTTTTTAGTTACTTTGGAAAAAAAATATATTTTTTAGTTACTTTGGAAAAAAAAATATTTTTTTAGTTACTTTGGAAAAAAAAATATTTTTTTAGTTACTTTGGAAAAAAAATTATTTTTTTAGTTACTTTGGAAAAAAAAATTTTTTAGTTACTTTGGAAAAAAAAAATATTTTTTTAGTTACTTTGAAAAAAAAATATTTTTTTAGTTACTTTGGAAACAAAAATATTTTTTTAGTTACTTTGGAAAAAAAATATTTTTTAGTTACTTTGGAAAAAAAAATATTTTTTTAGTTTCTTTGGGAAAAAAAATATTTTTTTAGTTACTTTGGAAAAAAAAAATATTTTTTTAGTTACTTTGGGAAAAAAAATATTTTTTTAGTTACTTTGGAAAAAAAAATATTTTTTTAGTTACTTTGGGAAAAAAAATATTTTTTTAGTTACTTTGGAAAAAAAAATATTTTTTTAGTTTCTTTGGAAAAAAAAATATTTTTTTAGTTACTTTGGAAAAAAAAAATATTTTTTAGTTACTTTGGAAAAAAAAAAATTTTTTTAGTTACTTTGGAAAAAAAAATATTTTTTTAGTTTCTTTGGAAAAAAAATATTTTTTTAGTTACTTTGGAAAAAAAATATTTTTTTAGTTTCTTTGGGAAAAAAAATATTTTTTTAGTTACTTTGGAAAGAAAATATTTTTTTAGTTACTTTGGAAAAAAAAATATTTTTTAGTTACTTTGGAAAAAAAAATATTTTTTTAGTTTCTTTGGAAAAAAAAATATTTTTTTAGTTACTTTGGAAAAAAAAAATTTTTTAGTTACTTTGGAAAAAAAAAATATTTTTTTAGTTTCTTTGGAAAAAAAATATTTTTTTTAGTTACTTTGGAAAAAAAAATTTTTTTTTAGTTTCTTTGGGAAAAAAAATATTTTTTTAGTTACTTTGGAAAAAAAAATTTTTTTTTAGTTACTTTGGAAAAAAAAATATTTTTTAGTTACTTTGGAAAAAAAAATATTTTTTTAGTTTCTTTGGAAAAAAAATATTTTTTTTAGTTACTTTGGAAAAAAAAATATTTTTTTAGTTTCTTTGGGAAAAAAAATATTTTTTTAGTTACTTTGGAAAAAAAAAATATTTTTTAGTTACTTTGGGAAAAAAAATATTTTTTTAGTTACTTTGGAAAAAAAAATATTTTTTAGTTACTTTGGGAAAAAAAATATTTTTTTAGTTACTTTGGAAAAAAAAATATTTTTTTAGTTTCTTTGGAAAAAAAAATATTTTTTTAGTTACTTTGGAAAAAAAAATATTTTTTTAGTTACTTTGGAAAAAAAAATATTTTTTTAGTTACTTTGGAAAAAAAAATATTTTTTTAGTTTCTTTGGAAAAAAAATATTTTTTTTAGTTACTTTGGAAAAAAAAATATTTTTTTAGTTTCTTTGGGAAAAAAAATATTTTTTTAGTTACTTTGGAAAGAAAAATATTTTTTTAGTTACTTTGGAAAAAAAAATATTTTTTAGTTACTTTGGAAAAAAAAATATTTTTTTAGTTTCTTTGGAAAACAAATATATTTTTTAGTTACTTTGGAAAAAAAAATATTTTTTTAGTTTCTTTGGGAAAAAAAATATTTTTTTAGTTACTTTGGAAAAAAAAATATTTTTTTAGTTACTTTGGAAAAAAAAATATTTTTTTAGTTACTTTGGGAAAAAAAATATTTTTTAGTTACTTTGGAAAAAAAAATATTTTTTTAGTTTCTTTGGAAAAAAAAATATTTTTTTAGTTACTTTGGAAAAAAAAATATTTTTTTAGTTACTTTGGAAAAAAAAATATTTTTTTAGTTACTTTGGAAAAAAAAATATTTTTTAGTTACTTTGGAAAAAAAAATATTTTTTTAGTTACTTTGGAAAAAAAAATATTTTTTTAGTTACTTTGGAAAAAAAAATATTTTTTAGTTACTTTGGAAAAAAAAATATTTTTTTAGTTACTTTGGAAAAAAAAATATTTTTTAGTTACTTTGGAAAAAAAAATATTTTTTTAGTTACTTTGGAAAAAAAAATATTTTTTAGTTACTTTGGAAAAAAAATATTTTTTAGTTTCTTTGGAAAAAAAAAACTTTTTAGTTACTTTGGAAAAAAAAATATTTTTTTAGTTTCTTTGGGAAAAAAAATATTTTTTTAGTTACTTTGGGAAAAAAAATATTTTTTTAGTTACTTTGGAAAAAAAAATATTTTTTTAGTTACTTTGGAAAAAAAAATATTTTTTTAGTTACTTTGGAAAAAAAAATATTTTTTTAGTTACTTTGGAAAAAAAAATATTTTTTTAGTTACTTTGGAAAAAAAAAAATATTTTTAGTTACTTTGGAAAAAAAATTATTTTTTTAGTTACTTTGGAAAAAAAAATTTTTTTTTAGTTACTTTGGAAAAAAAAAAAAATTTTTAGTTACTTTGGAAAAAAATATATTTTTTTAGTTACTTTGGAAACAAAAATATTTTTTAGTTACTTTGGAAAAAAAATATTTTTTTAGTTACTTTGGAAAAAAAAATATTTTTTAGTTACTTTGGAAAAAAAAATATTTTTTTAGTTTCTTTGGAAAAAAAATATTTTTTTTAGTTACTTTGGAAAAAAAAATATTTTTTTAGTTTCTTTGGGAAAAAAAATATTTTTTTAGTTACTTTGGAAAAAAAAATATTTTTTTAGTTACTTTGGAAAAAAAATTTTTTTTAGTTACTTTGGAAAAAAAAATATTTTTTAGTTTCTTTGGAAAAAAAATATTTTTTTTAGTTACTTTGGAAAAAAAAATATTTTTTTAGTTACTTTGGAAAAAAATATATTTTTTTAGTTACTTTGGAAAAAAATATATTTTTTAGTTACTTTGGAAAAAAAAATATTTTTTTAGTTACTTTGGAAAAAAAAATATTTTTTTAGTTACTTTGGAAAAAAAAATATTTTTTTAGTTTCTTTGGAAAAAAAAAATTTTTTTAGTTACTTTGGAAAAAAAAATATTTTTTTAGTTTCTTTGGGAAAAAAAATATTTTTTTAGTTACTTTGGGAAAAAAAATATTTTTTTAGTTACTTTGGAAAAAAAAATATTTTTTTAGTTACTTTGGAAAAAAAAATATTTTTTTAGTTACTTTGGAAAAAAATTTATTTTTTTAGTTACTTTGGAAAAAAAAAATATTTTTTTAGTTACTTTGGAAAAAAAAATATTTTTTTAGTTACTTTGGAAAAAAAAATATTTTTTAGTTACTTTGGAAAAAAAAATATTTTTTTAGTTTCTTTGGAAAAAAAATATTTTTTTTAGTTACTTTGGAAAAAAAATATTTTTTTAGTTTCTTTGGGAAAAAAAATATTTTTTTAGTTACTTTGGAAAAAAAATATTTTTTTAGTTTCTTTGGGAAAAAAAATATTTTTTTAGTTACTTTGGGAAAAAAAATATTTTTTTAGTTACTTTGGAAAAAAAAATATTTTTTTAGTTACTTTGGAAAAAAAAATATTTTTTTAGTTTCTTTGGAAAAAAAAATATTTTTTTAGTTACTTTGGAAAAAAAATATTTTTTTAGTTACTTTGGAAAAAAAATATTTTTTTAGTTACTTTGGAAAAAAAAATATTTTTTTAGTTACTTTGGAAAAAAAAATATTTTTTTAGTTACTTTGGAAAAAAATTTTTTTTTTTAGTTACTTTGGAAAAAAAATTATTTTTTTAGTTACTTTGGAAAAAAAAAATTTTTTTTAGTTACTTTGGAAAAAAAAAATATTTTTTTAGTTACTTTGGAAAAAAATATTTTTTTTTAGTTACTTTGGAAAAAAAATATTTTTTTAGTTACTTTGGAAAAAAATATTTTTTTTTAGTTACTTTGAAAAAAAAATATTTTTTTAGTTACTTTGGAAAAAAAAATATTTTTTTAGTTACTTTGGAAAAAAAAATATTTTTTTAGTTACTTTGGAAAAAAAAATATTTTTTTAGTTTCTTTGGAAAAAAAAAATAATTTTTTAGTTACTTTGGAAAAAAAAATATTTTTTTAGTTTCTTTGGGAAAAAAATATTTTTTTAGTTACTTTGGGAAAAAAAATATTTTTTTAGTTACTTTGGAAAAAAAATATTTTTTTAGTTACTTTGGAAAAAAAAATATTTTTTTAGTTTCTTTGGAAAAAAAAATATTTTTTTAGTTACTTTGGAAAAAAAAATATTTTTTTAGTTACTTTGGAAAAAAAAATATTTTTTTAGTTACTTTGGAAAAAAAAAATTTTTTTTAGTTACTTGGAAATTTCCAAAG
>NW_027635164.1:0-66749 GCF_949748355.1 Melanostigma gelatinosum | reverse complement strand
TTTTTAGTTACTTTGGGAAAAAAAATATTTTTTTAGTTACTTTGGAAAAAAAAATATTTTTTTAAGTTACTTTGGAAAAAAAATATTTTTTTAGTTACTTTGGAAAAAAAATATTTTTTTAGTTACTTTGGAAAAAAAAATATTTTTTTTAGTTACTTTGGAAATAAAAATATTTTTTTAGTTACTTTGGAAAAAAAATATTTTTTTAGTTACTTTGGAAAAAAAAATATTTTTTTAGTTACTTTGGAAAAAAAAATATTTTTTTAGTTACTTTGGAAAAAAAAATTTTTTTAGTTACTTTGGAAAAAAAAATATTTTTTTAGTTACTTTGGAAAAAAAAATTTTTTTTAGTTACTTTGGAAAAAAAATATTTTTTTAGGTTACTTTGGGAAAAAAATATATTTTTTTAGTTACTTTGGAAAAAAAAATATTTTTTTAGTTACTTTGGGAAAAAAAATATTTTTTTAGTTACTTTGGAAAAAAAAATATTTTTTTAGTTACTTTGGAAAAAAAATATATTTTTTTAGTTACTTTGGAAAAAAAAATATTTTTTTAGTTACTTTGGGAAAAAAAATATTTTTTTAGTTACTTTGGAAAAAAAAATATTTTTTTTAGTTACTTTGGAAAAAATATATTTTTTAGTTACTTTGGAAAAAATATATTTTTTAGTTACTTTGGAAAAAAAAAAAATTTTTTAGTTACTTTGGAAAAAAAAATTTTTTTAGTTACTTTGGAAAAAAAAAAATTTTTTAGTTACTTTGGAAAAAAAAATAATTTTTTAGTTTTCTTTGGAAAAAAAAAAAAATTTTTAGTTACTTTGGAAAAAAAAATATTTTTTTAGTTTCTTTGGAAAAAAAAATATTTTTTTAGTTACTTTGGAAAAAAAATATTTTTTAGTTACTTTGGAAAAAAAAATATTTTTTTAGTTACTTTGGAAAAAAATATTTTTTTTAGTTACTTTGGAAAAAAAAATATTTTTTTAGTTACTTTGGAAAAAAAAATATTTTTTTAGTTACTTTGGAAAAAAATATATTTTTTTAGTTACTTTGAAAAAAAAATATTTTTTTAGTTACTTTGGAAAAAAAAATATTTTTTAGTTACTTTGGAAAAAAAAAATATTTTTTTTAGTTACTTTGGAAAAAAAAATATTTTTTTAGTTACTTTGGAAAAAAAAAATATTTTTTTAGTTACTTTGGAAAAAAAAATTATTTTTTTAGTTACTTTGGAAAAAAAAATATTTTTTTAGTTACTTTGGAAAAAAAAATATTTTTTTAGTTACTTTGGAAAAAAAAATATTTTTTAGTTACTTTGGAAAAAAAAATATTTTTTTAGTTACTTTGGAAAAAAAAATATTTTTTTAGTTACTTTGGAAAAAAAAATATTTTTTTAGTTACTTTGGGAAAAAAAAATATTTTTTTAGTTACTTTGGGAAAAAAAATATTTTTTTAGATACTTTGGAAAAAAAAATATTTTTTTTAGTTACTTTGGAAAAAAAAATATTTTTTTAGTTACTTTGGAAAAAAATATTTTTTTAGTTACTTTGGAAAAAAAATATTTTTTTAGTTACTTTGGAAAAAATATATTTTTTTAATTACTTTGGAAAAAAAATATTTTTTTAGTTACTTTGGAAAAAAAATATTTTTTTTAGTTACTTTGGAAAAAAAAATATTTTTTTAGTTTCTTTGGAAAAAAAATATTTTTTTAGTTACTTTGGAAAAAAAAATATTTTTTTAGTTACTTTGGAAAAAAAAATATTTTTTTAGTTACTTTGGAAAAAAAAATATTTTTTTAGTTACTTTGGAAAAAAAATATTTTTTTAGTTACTTTGGAAAAAAAAATATTTTTTTAGTTACTTTGGAAAAAAAAATATTTTTTTAGTTACTTTGGAAAAAAAAATATTTTTTTAGTTACTTTGGAAAAAAAAATATTTTTTAGTTTCTTTGGAAAAAAAATATTTTTTTTAGTTACTTTGGAAAAAAAATATTTTTTTAGTTTCTTTGGGAAAAAAAAATATTTTTTTAGTTACTTTGGAAAAAAAAAATATTTTTTTAGTTACTTTGGAAAAAAAAAATGTTTTAGTTACTTTGGAAAAAAAATATTTTTTTAGTTTCTTTGGAAAAAAAAATATTTTTTTAGTTACTTTGGAAAAAAAAATATTTTTTTAGTTTCTTTGGAAAAAAAAATATTTTTTTAGTTACTTTGGAAAAAAAAAATTTTTTTTTAGTTACTTTGGAAAAAAAATTTTTTTTTAGTTTCTTTGGAAAAAAAAAATTTTTTTAGTTACTTTGGAAAAAAAAATATTTTTTTAGTTTCTTTGGAAAAAAAAATATTTTTTTAGTTACTTTGGAAAAAAAAATATTTTTTAGTTACTTTGGAAAAAAAAATATTTTTTTAGTTACTTTGGAAAAAAAAATATTTTTTTAGTTACTTTGGAAAAAAAATATTTTTTTAGTTACTTTGGAAAAAAAAATATTTTTTTAGTTACTTTGGAAAAAAAATATTTTTTTTAGTTACTTTGGAAAAAAAAATATTTTTTTAGTTACTTTGGAAAAAAAAATATTTTTTTAGTTTCTTTGGAAAAAAAAATATTTTTTTAGTTACTTTGGAAAAAAAAATATTTTTTTAGTTACTTTGGAAAAAAAAATATTTTTTTAGTTACTTTGGAAAAAAAAATATTTTTTTAGTTACTTTGGAAAAAAAAATATTTTTTAGTTACTTTGGAAAAAAAATATTTTTTTAGTTACTTTGGAAAAAAATATTTTTTTAGTTACTTTGGGAAAAAAAATATTTTTTTAGTTACTTTGGAAAAAAAAATATTTTTTTAGTTACTTTGGAAAAAAAATATTTTTTAGTTACTTGGAAAAAAAATATTTTTTTAGTTACTTTGGAAAAAAAAATATTTTTTTAGTTACTTTGGAAATAAAAATATTTTTTTAGTTACTTTGGAAAAAAAATATTTTTTTAGTTACTTGGAAAAAAAAATATTTTTTAGTTACTTTGGAAAAAAAATATTTTTTTAGTTACTTTGGAAAAAAAATATTTTTTTAGTTACTTTGGAAAAAAAAATATTTTTTTAGTTACTTTGGAAAAAAAAATTTTTTTTTAGTTACTTTGGAAAAAAAATATTTTTTTAGTTACTTTGGAAAAAAATATATTTTTTTAGTTACTTTGGAAAAAAAATATTTTTTTAGTTACTTTGGGAAAAAAAATATTTTTTTAGTTACTTTGGAAAAAAAATATTTTTTTAGTTACTTGGAAAAAAATATATTTTTTTAGTTACTTTGGAAAAAAAATATTTTTTAGTTACTTTGGGAAAAAAAATATTTTTTTAGTTACTTTGGAAAAAAAAAATATTTTTTTAGTTACTTTGGAAAAAAATATATTTTTTTAGTTACTTTGGAAAAAAATATATTTTTTTAGTTACTTTGGAAAAAAAAAAATTTTTTTTAGTTACTTTGGAAAAAAAAAATTTTTTTTAGTTACTTTGGAAAAAAAAATAATTTTTTAGTTACTTTGGAAAAAAAAATATTTTTTAGTTTCTTTGGAAAAAAAAAAAAAATTTTAGTTACTTTGGAAAAAAATATATTTTTTTAGTTTCTTTGGAAAAAAAAATATTTTTTTAGTTACTTTGGAAAAAAAAATATTTTTTTAGTTACTTTGGAAAAAAAAATATTTTTTTAGTTACTTTGGAAAAAAAATATTTTTTTAGTTACTTTGGAAAAAAAATATTTTTTTTAGTTACTTTGGAAAAAAAAATATTTTTTTAGTTACTTTGGAAAAAAATATATTTTTTAGTTACTTTGGAAAAAAAAATATTTTTTTAGTACTTTGGAAAAAAAAATATATTTTTAGTTACTTTGGAAAAAAATATATTTTTTTAGTTACTTTGGAAAAAAAAATATTTTTTTAGTTACTTTGGAAAAAAAAATATTTTTTTAGTTACTTTGGAAAAAAAAATATTTTTTTAGTTACTTTGGAAAAAAAAATATTTTTTTAGTTACTTTGGAAAAAAAAATATTTTTTTAGTACTTTGGGAAAAAAAATATTTTTTTAGTTACTTTGGAAAAAAAAATATTTTTTTAGTTACTTTGGAAAAAAAAATATTTTTTTAGTTACTTTGGAAAAAAAAATATTTTTTTAGTTACTTTGGAAAAAAAATATTTTTTTAGTTACTTTGGAAAAAAAAAATATTTTTTTTAGTTACTTTGGGAAAAAAAATATTTTTTTAGTTACTTTGGAAAAAAAAATATTTTTTTAGTTACTTTGGAAAAAAAAATATTTTTTAGTTACTTTGGAAAAAAAATATTTTTTTAGTTACTTTGGGAAAAAAAATATTTTTTTAGATACTTTGGAAAAAAAAATATTTTTTTAGTTACTTTGGAAAAAAAAATATTTTTTTAGTTACTTTGGAAAAAAAATATTTTTTTAGTTACTTTGGAAAAAAAATATTTTTTTAGTTACTTTGGAAAAAAAATATATTTTTTTAATTACTTTGGAAAAAAAATATTTTTTAGTTACTTTGGAAAAAAAAAATTTTTTTTAGTTACTTTGGAAAAAAAAATATTTTTTTAGTTACTTTGGAAAAAAAAAATTTTTTTTAGTTACTTTGGAAAAAAAATATTTTTTTAGTTACTTTGGAAAAAAAATATTTTTTTAGTTACTTTGGAAAAAAAAATATTTTTTTAGTTACTTTGGAAAAAAAAATATTTTTTTAGTTACTTTGGAAAAAAAAATATTTTTTTAGTTACTTTGGAAAAAAAAATATTTTTTTAGTTACTTTGGAAAAAAAAAAATTTTTTTAGTTACTTTGGAAAAAAAAAATTTTTTTAGTTACTTTGGAAAAAAAATATTTTTTTAGTTACTTTGGAAAAAAAATTTTTTTTTAGTTACTTTGGAAAAAAAAATATTTTTTTAGTTACTTTGGAAAAAAAATTTTTTTTTTAGTTACTTTGGAAAAAAAAAATATTTTTTTAGTTACTTTGGAAAAAAAATATTTTTTTAGTTACTTTGGGAAAAAAAATATTTTTTAGTTACTTTGGAAAAAAATTTTTTTTTTTAGTTACTTTGAAAAAAAATTTTTTTTAGTTACTTTGGAAAAAAAAATTTTTTTTAGTTACTTTGGAAAAAAAAAAATTTTTTAGTTACTTTGGAAAAAAATTAAAAAATTTTTAGTTACTTTGGAAAAAAAAAATGTTTTTTAGTTTCTTTGGAAAAAAAAAAAATTTTTTAGTTACTTTGGGAAAAAAAATTTTTTTTAGTTACTTTGGAAAAAAAATTTTTTTTAGTTACTTTGGAAAAAAAAATATTTTTTTAGTTACTTGGAAAAAAAAATATTTTTTTAGTTACTTTGGAAAAAAAAATTTTTTTAGTTACTTTGGAAAAAAAAAATATTTTTTTAGTTACTTTGGAAAAAAAAATATTTTTTTAGTTACTTTGGAAAAAAATATATTTTTTTAGTTACTTTGGAAAAAAAAAATATTTTTTTAGTTACTTTGGAAAAAAAAATATTTTTTTAGTTACTTTGGAAAAAAAAAATATTTTTTTAGTTACTTTGGAAAAAAAAATATTTTTTTAGTTACTTTGGAAAAAAAAAATATTTTTTTAGTTACTTTGGAAAAAAAAATATTTTTTTAGTTACTTTGGAAAAAAAAATATTTTTTTAGTTACTTTGGAAAAAAAAATATTTTTTTTAGTTACTTTGGAAAAAAAAATATTTTTTTAGTTACTTTGGAAAAAAAAATATTTTTTTAGTTACTTTGGAAAAAAAATATTTTTTTAGTTACTTTGGAAAAAAAAATATTTTTTTAGTTACTTTGGGAAAAAAAATATTTTTTTAGTTACTTTGGGAAAAAAAATATTTTTTTAGATACTTTGGAAAAAAAAATATTTTTTTAGTTACTTTGGAAAAAAAAATATTTTTTTAGTTACTTTGGAAAAAAAAATATTTTTTTAGTTACTTTGGAAAAAAAAATATTTTTTTAGTTACTTTGGAAAAAAATATATTTTTTTAATTACTTTGGAAAAAAAATATTTTTTTAGTTACTTTGGAAAAAAAATATTTTTTTTAGTTACTTTGGAAAAAAAAATATTTTTTTAGTTTCTTTGGAAAAAAAAATATTTTTTTAGTTACTTTGGAAAAAAAAATATTTTTTTAGTTACTTTGGAAAAAAAAATATTTTTTTAGTTACTTTGGAAAAAAAAATATTTTTTTAGTTACTTTGGAAAAAAAAATATTTTTTTAGTTACTTTGGAAAAAAAAATGTTTAGTTACTTTGGAAAAAAAAATATTTTTTTAGTTACTTTGGAAAAAAAAATATTTTTTTAGTTACTTTGGAAAAAAAAAAATTTTTTAGTTACTTTGGAAAAAAAAATATTTTTTAGTTACTTTGGAAAAAAAAATATTTTTTTAGTTACTTTGGAAAAAAAAATATTTTTTTAGTTACTTTGGAAAAAAAAATATTTTTTTAGTTACTTTGGAAAAAAAATTATTTTTTTAGTTACTTTGGAAAAAAAAATATTTTTTAGTTACTTTGGAAAAAAAAAATGTTTTAGTTACTTTGGAAAAAAAAATATTTTTTTAGTTACTTTGGAAAAAAAAATATTTTTTAGTTACTTTGGAAAAAAAAATATTTTTTTAGTTACTTTGGAAAAAAAATATTTTTTTTAGTTACTTTGGAAAAAAAAATATTTTTTTAGTTACTTTGGAAAAAAAAATATTTTTTTAGTTACTTTGGAAAAAAAAATATTTTTTTAGTTACTTTGGAAAAAAAATATTTTTTTAGTTACTTTGGAAAAAAAAATATTTTTTTAGTTACTTTGGGAAAAAAAATATTTTTTTAGTTACTTTGGAAAAAAAAATATTTTTTTAGTTACTTTGGAAAAAAAATATTTTTTTAGTTACTTTGGAAAAAAAATATTTTTTAGTTACTTTGGGAAAAAAAATATTTTTTTAGATACTTTGGAAAAAAAAATATTTTTTTAGTTACTTTGGAAAAAAAAATATTTTTTTAGTTACTTTGGAAAAAAAAATATTTTTTTAGTTACTTTGGAAAAAAAATATTTTTTAGTTACTTTGGAAAAAAATATATTTTTTTAATTACTTTGGAAAAAAAATATTTTTTTAGTTACTTTGGAAAAAAAAAATTTTTTTTAGTTACTTTGGAAAAAAAAATATTTTTTTAGTTACTTTGGAAAAAAAAAATTTTTTTTAGTTACTTTGGAAAAAAAATATTTTTTTAGTTACTTTGGAAAAAAAAATATTTTTTTAGTTACTTTGGAAAAAAAAATATTTTTTAGTTACTTTGGAAAAAAAAATATTTTTTAGTTACTTTGGAAAAAAAAATATTTTTTTAGTTACTTTGGAAAAAAAATATTTTTTTTAGTTACTTTGGAAAAAAAAAAATTTTTTTAGTTACTTTGGAAAAAAAAAATTTTTTTAGTTACTTTGGAAAAAAAATATTTTTTTAGTTACTTTGGAAAAAAAATATTTTTTTAGTTACTTTGGAAAAAAAAATATTTTTTTAGTTACTTTGGAAAAAAATTTTTTTTTTAGTTACTTTGGAAAAAAAAATATTTTTTTAGTTACTTTGGAAAAAAAAATATGATTTTTTTAGTTACTTTGGGAAAAAAAAATATTTTTTTAGTTACTTTGGAAAAAAATTTTTTTTTTTAGTTACTTTGGAAAAAAAAAATTTTTTTAGTTACTTTGGAAAAAAAAAATTTTTTTTAGTTACTTTGGAAAAAAAAAAATTTTTTTAGTTACTTTGGAAAAAAATAAAAAAATTTTAGTTACTTTGGAAAAAAAAAATGTTTTTAGTTTCTTTGGAAAAAAAAAAATTTTTTTAGTTACTTTGGGAAAAAAAATATTTTTTTAGTTACTTTGGAAAAAAAAATTTTTTAGTTACTTTGGAAAAAAAAATATTTTTTTAGTTACTTTGGAAAAAAAAATATTTTTTTAGTTACTTTGGAAAAAAAAATTTTTTTTTAGTTACTTTGGAAAAAAAATATTTTTTTAGTTACTTTGGAAAAAAAAATATTTTTTTAGTTACTTTGGAAAAAAAAATATTTTTTTAGTTACTTTGGAAAAAAAAATATTTTTTTAGTTACTTTGGAAAAAAAATATTTTTTTAGTTACTTTGGAAAAAAAATATTTTTTTAGTTACTTTGGAAAAAAAAATATTTTTTTAGTTACTTTGGAAAAAAAAATATTTTTTTAGTTACTTTGGAAAAAAAATTATTTTTTTAGTTACTTTGGAAAAAAATATTTTTTTAGTTACTTTGGAAAAAAAAAAATTTTTTTAGTTACTTTGGAAAAAAAAATATTTTTTTAGTTTCTTTGGAAAAAAAATTTTTTTTTTATTACTTTGGAAAAAAAAATATTTTTTTAGTTCTTTGGAAAAAAAAATATTTTTTTAGTTACTTTGGAAAAAAAAATATTTTTTTAGTTACTTTGGAAAAAAAATATTTTTTTAGTTACTTTGGAAAAAAATATATATTTTTTAGTTACTTTGGAAAAAAAATATTTTTTTAGTTACTTTGGAAAAAAAAAATATTTTTTTAGTTACTTTGGAAAAAAAAATTTTTTTTTAGTTACTTTGGAAAAAAAATATTTTTTTAGTTACTTTGGAAAAAAAAAATTTTTTTTAGTTACTTTGGAAAAAAAAATATTTTTTTAGTTACTTTGGAAAAAAAAATATTTTTTTAGTTACTTTGGAAAAAAAAAATTTTTTTAGTTACTTTGGAAAAAAAAATATTTTTTTAGTTACTTTGGAAAAAAAAAAATTTTTTTAGTTACTTTGGAAAAAAAATATTTTTTTAGTTACTTTGGAAAAAAAAATATTTTTTTAGTTACTTTGGAAAAAAAAAATTTTTTTTAGTTACTTTGGAAAAAAAAAATTTTTTTAGTTACTTTGGAAAAAAAAAATTTTTTTTAGTTACTTTGGAAAAAAAATTTTTTTTTTAGTTTCTTTGGAAAAAAAAAATTTTTTTTAGTTACTTTGGAAAAAAAAATATTTTTTAGTTTCTTGGAAAAAAAAATATTTTTTTAGTTACTTTGGAAAAAAAAATATTTTTTAGTTACTTTGGAAAAAAAAATATTTTTTTAGTTACTTTGGAAAAAAAAATATTTTTTTAGTTACTTTGGAAAAAAAATATTTTTTTAGTTACTTTGGAAAAAAAATATTTTTTTAGTTACTTTGGAAAAAAAAATATTTTTTTAGTTACTTTGAAAAAAAAATATTTTTTAGTTACTTTGGAAAAAAAAATATTTTTTTAGTTTCTTTGGAAAAAAAAATATTTTTTAGTTACTTTGGAAAAAAAAATATTTTTTTAGTTACTTTGGAAAAAAAAATATTTTTTTAGTTACTTTGGAAAAAAAAATATTTTTTTAGTTACTTTGGAAAAAAAAATATTTTTTTAGTTACTTTGGAAAAAAAAATATTTTTTTAGTTACTTTGGAAAAAAAAATATTTTTTTAGTTACTTTGGAAAAAAAATATTTTTTTAGTTACTTTGGAAAAAAATATATTTTTTTAGTTACTTTGGAAAAAAAAATATTTTTTAGTTACTTTGGAAAAAAAAAATATTTTTTTTAGTTACTTTGGAAAAAAAAATATTTTTTTAGTTTCTTTGGAAAAAAAAATATATTTTTTAGTTACTTTGGAAAAAAAAATATTTTTTTAGTTTCTTTGGAAAAAAAATTATTTTTTTAGTTACTTTGGAAAAAAAAAATGTTTTAGTTACTTTGGAAAAAAAAATATTTTTTTAGTTTCTTTGGAAAAAAAAATATTTTTTTAGTTACTTTGGAAAAAAAAATATTTTTTTAGTTTCTTTGGAAAAAAAAATATTTTTTTAGTTACTTTGGAAAAAAAAATATTTTTTTAGTTACTTTGGAAAAAAAAATATTTTTTTAGTTACTTTGGAAAAAAAAATATTTTTTTAGTTACTTTGGAAAAAAAATATTTTTTAGTTACTTTGGAAAAAAAAATATTTTTTTAGTTACTTTGGAAAAAAAAATATTTTTTTAGTTACTTTGGAAAAAAAAATATTTTTTTAGTTACTTTGGGAAAAAAAATATTTTTTTAGTTACTTTGGAAAAAAAAATATTTTTTTAGTTACTTTGGGAAAAAAAATTTTTTTAGATACTTTGGAAAAAAAAATATTTTTTTAGTTACTTTGGAAAAAAAAATATTTTTTTAGTTACTTTGGAAAAAAAAATATTTTTTTAGTTACTTTGGAAAAAAAAATATTTTTTTAGTTACTTTGGAAAAAAAATATTTTTTTAATTACTTTGGAAAAAAAATATTTTTTTAGTTACTTTGGAAAAAAAAAATATTTTTTTTAGTTACTTTGGAAAAAAAAATATTTTTTTAGTTACTTTGGAAAAAAAATATTTTTTTAGTTACTTTGGAAAAAAAATTATTTTTTTAGTTACTTTGGAAAAAAAAATATTTTTTTTAGTTACTTTGGAAAAAAAATATTTTTTAGTTTCTTTGGAAAAAAAAAATTTTTTTTAGTTACTTTGGAAAAAAAAAATTTTTTTTAGTTTCTTTGGAAAAAAAAATATTTTTTTAGTTACTTTGGAAAAAAAAATATTTTTTTAGTTACTTTGGAAAAAAAAATTTTTTTTAGTTACTTTGGAAAAAAAAATATTTTTTTAGTTACTTTGGAAAAAAAAATATTTTTTTAGTTACTTTGGAAAAAAATATATTTTTTTAGTTACTTTGGAAAAAAAAATATTTTTTTAGTTACTTTGGAAAAAAAAATATTTTTTTAGTTACTTTGGAAAAAAATATATTTTTTTAGTTACTTTGGAAAAAAAAATATTTTTTTAGTTACTTTGGAAAAAAAAAATATTTTTTAGTTACTTTGGAAAAAAAAATATTTTTTTAGTTACTTTGGAAAAAAAAATATTTTTTTAGTTACTTTGGAAAAAAAAATATTTTTTTAGTTACTTTGGAAAAAAAAATATTTTTTAGTTACTTTGGAAAAAAAAATATTTTTTAGTTACTTTGGAAAAAAAATATTTTTTTAGTTACTTTGGAAAAAAAAATATTTTTTTAGTTACTTTGGGAAAAAAAATATTTTTTTAGTTACTTTGGGAAAAAAAATATTTTTTTAGATACTTTGGAAAAAAAAATATTTTTTTAGTTACTTTGGAAAAAAAAATATTTTTTTAGTTACTTTGGAAAAAAAAATATTTTTTTAGTTACTTTGGAAAAAAAATATTTTTTTAGTTACTTTGGAAAAAAATATATTTTTTTAATTACTTTGGAAAAAAATATTTTTTTAGTTACTTTGGAAAAAAAATATTTTTTTAGTTACTTTGGAAAAAAAAATATTTTTTTAGTTTCTTTGGAAAAAAAAATATTTTTTAGTTACTTTGGAAAAAAAAATATTTTTTAGTTACTTTGGAAAAAAAAATATTTTTTTAGTTACTTTGGAAAAAAAAATATTTTTTTAGTTACTTTGGAAAAAAAAATATTTTTTTAGTTACTTTGGAAAAAAAAAATGTTTTAGTTACTTTGGAAAAAAAAATATTTTTTTAGTTACTTTGGAAAAAAAAATATTTTTTTAGTTACTTTGGAAAAAAAAAAATTTTTTTAGTTACTTTGGAAAAAAAATATTTTTTTAGTTACTTTGGGAAAAAAAATATTTTTTTAGATACTTTGGAAAAAAAATATTTTTTTAGTTACTTTGGAAAAAAAAATATTTTTTTAGTTACTTTGGAAAAAAAAAATATTTTTTTAGTTACTTTGGAAAAAAAATATTTTTTTAGTTACTTTGGAAAAAAATATATTTTTTTAATTACTTTGGAAAAAAAATATTTTTTAGTTACTTTGGAAAAAAAAAATTTTTTTTAGTTACTTTGGAAAAAAAAATATTTTTTTAGTTACTTTGGAAAAAAAAATTTTTTTTTAGTTACTTTGGAAAAAAAAATATTTTTTTAGTTACTTTGGAAAAAAAAATATTTTTTTAGTTACTTTGGAAAAAAAAATATTTTTTTAGTTACTTTGGAAAAAAAATATTTTTTTAGTTACTTTGGAAAAAAAAATATTTTTTTAGTTACTTTGGAAAAAAAATATTTTTTTAGTTACTTTGGAAAAAAAAAAATTTTTTAGTTACTTTGGAAAAAAAAAAATTTTTTTAGTTACTTTGGAAAAAAAATATTTTTTTAGTTACTTTGGAAAAAAAATATTTTTTTAGTTACTTTGGAAAAAAAAATATTTTTTTAGTTACTTTGGAAAAAATTTTTTTTTTTAGTTACTTTGGAAAAAAAATATTTTTTTAGTTACTTGGAAAAAAAATATTTTTTTAGTTACTTTGGGAAAAAAAATATTTTTTTAGTTACTTTGGAAAAAAAATTTTTTTTTTAGTTACTTTGGAAAAAAAAAATTTTTTTAGTTACTTTGGAAAAAAAAATTTTTTTAGTTACTTGGAAAAAAAAAAATTTTTTAGTTACTTTGGAAAAAAATAAAAAAATTTTAGTTACTTTGGAAAAAAAAAATGTTTTTTAGTTTCTTTGGAAAAAAAAAATTTTTTTTAGTTACTTTGGGAAAAAAAAAATATTTTTTTAGTTACTTGGAAAAAAAAATTTTTTTAGTTACTTTGGAAAAAAAAATATTTTTTTAGTTACTTTGGAAAAAATGGAAAAAAAAATATTTTTTTAGTTACTTTGGAAAAAAAAATTTTTTTTTAGTTACTTTGGAAAAAAAATATTTTTTTAGTTACTTTGGAAAAAAAAATATTTTTTTAGTTACTTTGGAAAAAAAAATATTTTTTTAGTTACTTTGGAAAAAAAAATATTTTTTTAGTTACTTTGGAAAAAAAATATTTTTTTAGTTACTTTGGAAAAAAAATATTTTTTTAGTTACTTTGGAAAAAAAAATATTTTTTTAGTTACTTTGGAAAAAAAAATATTTTTTTAGTTACTTTGGAAAAAAAATTATTTTTTTAGTTACTTTGGAAAAAAAATATTTTTTTAGTTACTTTGGAAAAAAAAAATTTTTTTAGTTACTTTGGAAAAAAAAATATTTTTTTAGTTTCTTTGGAAAAAAAAAATTTTTTTTATTACTTTGGAAAAAAAAATATTTTTTTAGTTTCTTTGGAAAAAAAAATATTTTTTTAGTTACTTTGGAAAAAAAAATATTTTTTTAGTTACTTTGGAAAAAAAATATTTTTTTAGTTACTTTGGAAAAAAATATATATTTTTTAGTTACTTTGGAAAAAAAATATTTTTTTAGTTACTTTGGAAAAAAAAATATTTTTTTAGTTACTTTGGAAAAAAAAATTTTTTTTAGTTACTTTGGAAAAAAAAATATTTTTTTAGTTACTTTGGAAAAAAAAAAATTTTTTTAGTTACTTTGGAAAAAAAAATATTTTTTTAGTTACTTTGGAAAAAAAAATATTTTTTTAGTTACTTTGGAAAAAAAAAATTTTTTTTAGTTACTTTGGAAAAAAAAATATTTTTTTAGTTACTTTGGAAAAAAAAAAATTTTTTTAGTTACTTTGGAAAAAAAAATATTTTTTTAGTTACTTTGGAAAAAAAAATATTTTTTTAGTTACTTTGGAAAAAAAAAAATTTTTTTAGTTACTTTGGAAAAAAAAAAATTTTTTTAGTTACTTTGGAAAAAAAAAAATTTTTTTAGTTACTTTGGAAAAAAAAATTTTTTTTTAGTTTCTTTGGAAAAAAAAAATTTTTTTTAGTTACTTTGGAAAAAAAAATATTTTTTTAGTTTCTTTGGAAAAAAAAATATTTTTTTAGTTACTTTGGAAAAAAAAATATTTTTTTAGTTACTTTGGAAAAAAAAATATTTTTTTAGTTACTTTGGAAAAAAAAATATTTTTTTAGTTACTTTGGAAAAAAAATATTTTTTTAGTTACTTTGGAAAAAAAAATATTTTTTTAGTTACTTTGGAAAAAAAAATATTTTTTTAGTTACTTTGGAAAAAAAAATATTTTTTTAGTTACTTTGGAAAAAAAAATATTTTTTTAGTTTCTTTGGAAAAAAAAATATTTTTTTAGTTACTTTGGAAAAAAAAATATTTTTTTAGTTACTTTGGAAAAAAAAATATTTTTTTAGTTACTTTGGAAAAAAAAATATTTTTTTAGTTACTTTGGAAAAAAAAATATTTTTTTAGTTACTTTGGAAAAAAAAATATTTTTTTAGTTACTTTGGAAAAAAAATATTTTTCTAGTTACTTTGGAAAAAAATATATTTTTTTAGTTACTTTGGAAAAAAAAATATTTTTTTAGTTACTTTGGAAAAAAAAATATTTTTTTAGTTACTTTGGAAAAAAAAATATTTTTTTAGTTTCTTTGGAAAAAAAAATATATTTTTTAGTTACTTTGGAAAAAAAAATATTTTTTTAGTTTCTTTGGAAAAAAAATTATTTTTTTAGTTACTTTGGAAAAAAAAATATTTTTTTAGTTACTTTGGAAAAAAAAAATGTTTTAGTTACTTTGGAAAAAAAAATATTTTTTTAGTTTCTTTGGAAAAAAAAATATTTTTTTAGTTACTTTGGAAAAAAAAATATTTTTTTAGTTTCTTTGGAAAAAAAAATATTTTTTTAGTTACTTTGGAAAAAAAAATATTTTTTTAGTTACTTTGGAAAAAAAAATATTTTTTTAGTTACTTTGGAAAAAAAAATATTTTTTTAGTTACTTTGGAAAAAAAATATTTTTTTAGTTACTTTGGAAAAAAAAATATTTTTTTAGTTACTTTGGAAAAAAAAATATTTTTTTAGTTACTTTGGAAAAAAAAATATTTTTTTAGTTACTTTGGGAAAAAAAATATTTTTTTAGTTACTTTGGAAAAAAAATATTTTTTTAGTTACTTTGGGAAAAAAAATATTTTTTTAGATACTTTGGAAAAAAAAATATTTTTTTAGTTACTTTGGAAAAAAAAATATTTTTTTAGTTACTTTGGAAAAAAAAATATTTTTTTAGTTACTTTGGAAAAAAAATATTTTTTTAGTTACTTTGGAAAAAAAATATTTTTTTAATTACTTTGGAAAAAAAATATTTTTTTAGTTACTTTGGAAAAAAAAATATTTTTTTTAGTTACTTTGGAAAAAAAAATATTTTTTTAGTTACTTTGGAAAAAAAAATATTTTTTTAGTTACTTTGGAAAAAAAATTATTTTTTTAGTTACTTTGGAAAAAAAAATATTTTTTTTAGTTACTTTGGAAAAAAAATATTTTTTTAGTTTCTTTGGAAAAAAAAAATTTTTTTTAGTTACTTTGGAAAAAAAAAAATTTTTTTAGTTTCTTTGGAAAAAAAAATATTTTTTTAGTTACTTTGGAAAAAAAAATATTTTTTTAGTTACTTTGGAAAAAAAAATTTTTTTTAGTTACTTTGGAAAAAAAAATATTTTTTTAGTTACTTTGGAAAAAAAAATATTTTTTTAGTTACTTTGGAAAAAAATATATTTTTTTAGTTACTTTGGAAAAAAAAATATTTTTTTAGTTACTTTGGAAAAAAAAATATTTTTTTAGTTACTTTGGAAAAAAAAATATTTTTTTAGTTACTTTGGAAAAAAAAATATTTTTTTAGTTACTTTGGAAAAAAAAATATTTTTTTAGTTACTTTGGAAAAAAAAATATTTTTTTAGTTACTTTGGAAAAAAAAATATTTTTTTAGTTACTTTGGAAAAAAAAATATTTTTTTAGTTACTTTGGAAAAAAAAATATTTTTTTAGTTACTTTGGAAAAAAAAATATTTTTTTAGTTACTTTGGAAAAAAAATATTTTTTTAGTTACTTTGGAAAAAAAAATATTTTTTTAGTTACTTTGGGAAAAAAAATATTTTTTTAGTTACTTTGGGAAAAAAAATATTTTTTTAGATACTTTGGAAAAAAAAATATTTTTTTAGTTACTTTGGAAAAAAAAATATTTTTTTAGTTACTTTGGAAAAAAAAATATTTTTTTAGTTACTTTGGAAAAAAAATATTTTTTTAGTTACTTTGGAAAAAAATATATTTTTTTAATTACTTTGGAAAAAAAATATTTTTTTAGTTACTTTGGAAAAAAAATATTTTTTTTAGTTACTTTGGAAAAAAAAATATTTTTTTAGTTTCTTTGGAAAAAAAAATATTTTTTTAGTTACTTTGGAAAAAAAAATATTTTTTTAGTTACTTTGGAAAAAAAAATATTTTTTTAGTTACTTTGGAAAAAAAAATATTTTTTTAGTTACTTTGGAAAAAAAAATATTTTTTTAGTTACTTTGGAAAAAAAAAATGTTTTAGTTACTTTGGAAAAAAAAATATTTTTTTAGTTACTTTGGAAAAAAAAATATTTTTTTAGTTACTTTGGAAAAAAAAAAATTTTTTTAGTTACTTTGGAAAAAAAAATATTTTTTTAGTTACTTTGGAAAAAAAAATATTTTTTTAGTTACTTTGGAAAAAAAAATATTTTTTTAGTTACTTTGGAAAAAAAAATATTTTTTTAGTTACTTTGGAAAAAAAATTATTTTTTTAGTTACTTTGGAAAAAAAAATATTTTTTTAGTTACTTTGGAAAAAAAAAATGTTTTAGTTACTTTGGAAAAAAAAATATTTTTTTAGTTACTTTGGAAAAAAAAATATTTTTTTAGTTACTTTGGAAAAAAAAATATTTTTTTAGTTACTTTGGGAAAAAAAATATTTTTTTAGTTACTTTGGAAAAAAAAATATTTTTTTAGTTACTTTGGAAAAAAAAATATTTTTTTAGTTACTTTGGAAAAAAAAATATTTTTTTAGTTACTTTGGAAAAAAAATATTTTTTTAGTTACTTTGGAAAAAAAAATATTTTTTTAGTTACTTTGGGAAAAAAAATATTTTTTTAGTTACTTTGGAAAAAAAAATATTTTTTTAGTTACTTTGGAAAAAAAAATATTTTTTTAGTTACTTTGGAAAAAAAATATTTTTTTAGTTACTTTGGGAAAAAAAATATTTTTTTAGATACTTTGGAAAAAAAAATATTTTTTTAGTTACTTTGGAAAAAAAAATATTTTTTTAGTTACTTTGGAAAAAAAAATATTTTTTTAGTTACTTTGGAAAAAAAATATTTTTTTAGTTACTTTGGAAAAAAATATATTTTTTTAATTACTTTGGAAAAAAAATATTTTTTTAGTTACTTTGGAAAAAAAAAATTTTTTTTAGTTACTTTGGAAAAAAAAATATTTTTTTAGTTACTTTGGAAAAAAAAAATTTTTTTTAGTTACTTTGGAAAAAAAAATATTTTTTTAGTTACTTTGGAAAAAAAAATATTTTTTTAGTTACTTTGGAAAAAAAAATATTTTTTTAGTTACTTTGGAAAAAAAAATATTTTTTTAGTTACTTTGGAAAAAAAAATATTTTTTTAGTTACTTTGGAAAAAAAATATTTTTTTAGTTACTTTGGAAAAAAAAAAATTTTTTTAGTTACTTTGGAAAAAAAAAAATTTTTTTAGTTACTTTGGAAAAAAAATATTTTTTTAGTTACTTTGGAAAAAAAATATTTTTTTAGTTACTTTGGAAAAAAAAATATTTTTTTAGTTACTTTGGAAAAAATTTTTTTTTTTTAGTTACTTTGGAAAAAAAAATATTTTTTTAGTTACTTTGGAAAAAAAAATATTTTTTTAGTTACTTTGGGAAAAAAAATATTTTTTTAGTTACTTTGGAAAAAAATTTTTTTTTTTAGTTACTTTGGAAAAAAAAAATTTTTTTAGTTACTTTGGAAAAAAAAAATTTTTTTTAGTTACTTTGGAAAAAAAAAAATTTTTTTAGTTACTTTGGAAAAAAATAAAAAATTTTTAGTTACTTTGGAAAAAAAAAATGTTTTTTAGTTTCTTTGGAAAAAAAAAAATTTTTTTAGTTACTTTGGGAAAAAAAATATTTTTTTAGTTACTTTGGAAAAAAAAATTTTTTTAGTTACTTTGGAAAAAAAAATATTTTTTTAGTTACTTTGGAAAAAAAAATATTTTTTTAGTTACTTTGGAAAAAAAAATTTTTTTTTAGTTACTTTGGAAAAAAAAATTTTTTTAGTTACTTTGGAAAAAAAAATATTTTTTTAGTTACTTTGGAAAAAAAAATATTTTTTTAGTTACTTTGGAAAAAAAAATATTTTTTTAGTTACTTTGGAAAAAAAATATTTTTTTAGTTACTTTGGAAAAAAAATATTTTTTTAGTTACTTTGGAAAAAAAAATATTTTTTTAGTTACTTTGGAAAAAAAAATATTTTTTTAGTTACTTTGGAAAAAAAATTATTTTTTTAGTTACTTTGGAAAAAAAATATTTTTTTAGTTACTTTGGAAAAAAAAAAATTTTTTTAGTTACTTTGGAAAAAAAAATATTTTTTTAGTTTCTTTGGAAAAAAAAATTTTTTTTTAGTTACTTTGGAAAAAAAAATATTTTTTTAGTTTCTTTGGAAAAAAAAATATTTTTTTAGTTACTTTGGAAAAAAAAATATTTTTTTAGTTACTTTGGAAAAAAAATATTTTTTTAGTTACTTTGGAAAAAAATATATATTTTTTAGTTACTTTGGAAAAAAAATATTTTTTTAGTTACTTTGGAAAAAAAAATATTTTTTTAGTTACTTTGGAAAAAAAAATTTTTTTTAGTTACTTTGGAAAAAAAAATATTTTTTTAGTTACTTTGGAAAAAAAAAAATTTTTTTAGTTACTTTGGAAAAAAAAATATTTTTTTAGTTACTTTGGAAAAAAAAATATTTTTTTAGTTACTTTGGAAAAAAAAAATTTTTTTTAGTTACTTTGGAAAAAAAAATATTTTTTTAGTTACTTTGGAAAAAAAAAATTTTTTTTAGTTACTTTGGAAAAAAAAATATTTTTTTAGTTACTTTGGAAAAAAAAATATTTTTTTAGTTACTTTGGAAAAAAAAAAATTTTTTTAGTTACTTTGGAAAAAAAAAATTTTTTTAGTTACTTTGGAAAAAAAAAATTTTTTTTAGTTACTTTGGAAAAAAAAATTTTTTTTTAGTTTCTTTGGAAAAAAAAAATTTTTTTTAGTTACTTTGGAAAAAAAAATATTTTTTTAGTTTCTTTGGAAAAAAAAATATTTTTTTAGTTACTTTGGAAAAAAAAATATTTTTTTAGTTACTTTGGAAAAAAAAATATTTTTTTAGTTACTTTGGAAAAAAAAATATTTTTTTAGTTACTTTGGAAAAAAAATATTTTTTTAGTTACTTTGGAAAAAAAAATATTTTTTTAGTTACTTTGGAAAAAAAAATATTTTTTTAGTTACTTTGGAAAAAAAAATATTTTTTTAGTTACTTTGGAAAAAAAAATATTTTTTTAGTTTCTTTGGAAAAAAAAATATTTTTTTAGTTACTTTGGAAAAAAAAATATTTTTTTAGTTACTTTGGAAAAAAAAATATTTTTTTAGTTACTTTGGAAAAAAAAATATTTTTTTAGTTACTTTGGAAAAAAAAATATTTTTTTAGTTACTTTGGAAAAAAAAATATTTTTTTAGTTACTTTGGAAAAAAAATATTTTTTTAGTTACTTTGGAAAAAAATATATTTTTTTAGTTACTTTGGAAAAAAAAATATTTTTTTAGTTACTTTGGAAAAAAAAATATTTTTTTAGTTACTTTGGAAAAAAAAATATTTTTTTAGTTTCTTTGGAAAAAAAAATATATTTTTTAGTTACTTTGGAAAAAAAAATATTTTTTTAGTTTCTTTGGAAAAAAAATTATTTTTTTAGTTACTTTGGAAAAAAAAATATTTTTTTAGTTACTTTGGAAAAAAAAAATGTTTTAGTTACTTTGGAAAAAAAAATATTTTTTTAGTTTCTTTGGAAAAAAAAATATTTTTTTAGTTACTTTGGAAAAAAAAATATTTTTTTAGTTTCTTTGGAAAAAAAAATATTTTTTTAGTTACTTTGGAAAAAAAAATATTTTTTTAGTTACTTTGGAAAAAAAAATATTTTTTTAGTTACTTTGGAAAAAAAAATATTTTTTTAGTTACTTTGGAAAAAAAATATTTTTTTAGTTACTTTGGAAAAAAAAATATTTTTTTAGTTACTTTGGAAAAAAAAATATTTTTTTAGTTACTTTGGAAAAAAAAATATTTTTTTAGTTACTTTGGGAAAAAAAATATTTTTTTAGTTACTTTGGAAAAAAAATATTTTTTTAGTTACTTTGGGAAAAAAAATATTTTTTTAGATACTTTGGAAAAAAAAATATTTTTTTAGTTACTTTGGAAAAAAAAATATTTTTTTAGTTACTTTGGAAAAAAAAATATTTTTTTAGTTACTTTGGAAAAAAAATATTTTTTTAGTTACTTTGGAAAAAAAATATTTTTTTAATTACTTTGGAAAAAAAATATTTTTTTAGTTACTTTGGAAAAAAAAATATTTTTTTTAGTTACTTTGGAAAAAAAAATATTTTTTTAGTTACTTTGGAAAAAAAAATATTTTTTTAGTTACTTTGGAAAAAAAATTATTTTTTTAGTTACTTTGGAAAAAAAAATATTTTTTTTAGTTACTTTGGAAAAAAAATATTTTTTTAGTTTCTTTGGAAAAAAAAAATTTTTTTTAGTTACTTTGGAAAAAAAAATATTTTTTTAGTTTCTTTGGAAAAAAAAATATTTTTTTAGTTACTTTGGAAAAAAAAATATTTTTTTAGTTACTTTGGAAAAAAAATTTTTTTTTTAGTTTCTTTGGAAAAAAAAAAATTTTTTTAGTTACTTTGGAAAAAAAAATATTTTTTTAGTTACTTTGGAAAAAAAAATATTTTTTTAGTTACTTTGGAAAAAAAAATATTTTTTTAGTTACTTTGGAAAAAAAAATATTTTTTTAGTTACTTTGGAAAAAAAAATATTTTTTTAGTTACTTTGGAAAAAAAAAAAATTTTTTAGTTACTTTGGAAAAAAAAAATTTTTTTTAGTTACTTTGGAAAAAAAAATTTTTTTTTAGTTTCTTTGGAAAAAAAAAATTTTTTTTAGTTACTTTGGAAAAAAAAATATTTTTTTAGTTTCTTTGGAAAAAAAAATATTTTTTTAGTTACTTTGGAAAAAAAAATATTTTTTTAGTTACTTTGGAAAAAAAAATATTTTTTTAGTTACTTTGGAAAAAAAAATATTTTTTTAGTTACTTTGGAAAAAAAATATTTTTTTAGTTACTTTGGAAAAAAAAATATTTTTTTAGTTACTTTGGAAAAAAATATATTTTTTTAGTTACTTTGGAAAAAAAAATATTTTTTTAGTTTCTTTGGAAAAAAAAATATTTTTTTTAGTTACTTTGGAAAAAAAAATATTTTTTTAGTTTCTTTTGGAAAAAAAATATTTTTTTAGTTACTTTGGAAAAAAAAATATTTTTTTAGTTTACTTTGGAAAAAAAATATTTTTTTAGTTACTTTGGAAAAAAAATATTTTTTTAATTACTTTGGAAAAAAAATATTTTTTTAGTTACTTTGGAAAAAAAAATATTTTTTTTAGTTACTTTGGAAAAAAAAATATTTTTTTAGTTACTTTGGAAAAAAAAATATTTTTTTAGTTACTTTGGAAAAAAAATTATTTTTTTAGTTACTTTGGAAAAAAAAAATTTTTTTTAGTTACTTTGGAAAAAAAATTTTTTTTTAGTTTCTTTGGAAAAAAAAAAAATTTTTTAGTTACTTTGGAAAAAAAAATTTTTTTTAGTTTCTTTGGGAAAAAAAATATTTTTTTAGTTACTTTGGAAAAAAAAATTTTTTTTAGTTACTTTGGAAAAAAAAAATTTTTTTTAGTTTCTTTGGAAAAAAAAATTTTTTTTAGTTACTTTGGAAAAAAAAATATTTTTTTAGGTTACTTTGGAAAAAAAAATATTTTTTTAGTTACTTTGGAAAAAAAAATTTTTTTTAGTTACTTTGGAAAAAAAAATATTTTTTTAGTTACTTTGGAAAAAAAATATTTTTTTAGTTACTTTGGAAAAAAAAATATTTTTTTAGTTACTTTGGAAAAAAAAAATTTTTTTTAGTTACTTTGGAAAACATTTTTTTTTTTAGTTTCTTTGGAAAAAAAAAATTTTTTTTAGTTACTTTGGAAAAAAAAATATTTTTTTAGTTTCTTTGGAAAAAAAAATATTTTTTTAGTTACTTTGGAAAAAAAAATATTTTTTTAGTTACTTTGGAAAAAAAAATATTTTTTTAGTTACTTTGGAAAAAAAAATATTTTTTTAGTTACTTTGGAAAAAAAATATTTTTTTAGTTACTTTGGAAAAAAAAAAATTTTTTTAGTTACTTTGGAAAAAAAAATATTTTTTTAGTTACTTTGGAAAAAAAAATATTTTTTTAGTTACTTTGGAAAAAAATATATTTTTTTAGTTTCTTTGGAAAAAAAAATATTTTTTTTAGTTACTTTGGAAAAAAAAATATTTTTTTAGTTTCTTTGGGAAAAAAAATATTTTTTTAGTTACTTTGGAAAAAAAAATATTTTTTTAGTTACTTTGGAAAAAAAAAATGTTTTAGTTACTTTGGAAAAAAAAATATTTTTTTAGTTTCTTTGGAAAAAAATATATTTTTTTAGTTACTTTGGAAAAAAAAATATTTTTTTAGTTTCTTTGGAAAAAAAAATATTTTTTTAGTTACTTTGGAAAAAAAAATATTTTTTTAGTTACTTTGGAAAAAAAAATATTTTTTTAGTTACTTTGGAAAAAAAAATATTTTTTTAGTTACTTTGGAAAAAAAAATATTTTTTTAGTTACTTTGGAAAAAAAATATTTTTTTAGTTACTTTGGGAAAAAAAAATTTTTTTAGTTTCTTTGGGAAAAAAAATAATTTTTTAGTTACTTTGGAAAAAAAAATATTTTTTTAGTTTCTTTGGAAAAAAAAATATTTTTTTAGTTACTTTGGAAAAAAAAATATTTTTTTAGTTACTTTGGAAAAAAAAATATTTTTTTAGTTACTTTGGAAAAAAAAATATTTTTTTAGTTACTTTGGAAAAAAAATATTTTTTTAGTTACTTTGGAAAAAAAAATATTTTTTTAGTTACTTTGGAAAAAAAAAAATTTTTTTAGTTACTTTGGAAAAAAAATATTTTTTTAGTTACTTTGGAAAAAAAATATTTTTTTAGTTACTTTGGAAAAAAAAATATTTTTTTAGTTACTTTGGAAAAAAAAATATTTTTTTAGTTACTTTGGAAAAAAAAATATTTTTTTAGTTACTTTGGAAAAAAAAATATTTTTTTAGTTACTTTGGAAAAAAAATATTTTTTTAGTTACTTTGGGAAAAAAAATATTTTTTTAGTTACTTTGGAAAAAAAAATATTTTTTTAGTTACTTTGGAAAAAAAAATATTTTTTTAGTTACTTTGGAAAAAAAATATTTTTTTAGTTACTTTGGGAAAAAAAATATTTTTTTAGTTACTTTGGAAAAAAAAATATTTTTTTAGTTACTTTGGAAAAAAATATATTTTTTTAGTTACTTTGGAAAAAAAATATTTTTTTAGTTACTTTGGAAAAAAAAATATTTTTTTAGTTACTTTGGAAAAAAAAATATTTTTTTAGTTACTTTGGAAAAAAAATATTTTTTTAGTTACTTTGGAAAAAAAAATATTTTTTTAGTTACTTTGGAAAAAAAAATATTTTTTTAGTTACTTTGGAAAAAAAAAATTTTTTTTAGTTACTTTGTTGGAAAAAAAAAAAAATTTTTAGTTACTTTGGAAAAAAAATATTTTTTTAGTTACTTTGGAAAAAAAATATTTTTTTAGTTACTTTGGAAAAAAAAATATTTTTTTAGTTACTTTGGAAAAAAAAATATTTTTTTAGTTACTTTGGAAAAAAAAATATTTTTTTAGTTACTTTGGAAAAAAAAATATTTTTTTAGTTACTTTGGAAAAAAAATATTTTTTTAGTTACTTTGGGAAAAAAAATATTTTTTTAGTTACTTTGGAAAAAAATATATTTTTTTAGTTACTTTGGAAAAAAAAAAATTTTTTTAGTTACTTTGAAAAAAAAAAAAAATTTTTAGTTACTTTGGAAAAAAAAAATTTTTTTAGTTACTTTGGAAAAAAAAATATTTTTTTAGTTACTTTGGAAAAAAAATATTTTTTTAGTTACTTTGGAAAAAAAAATATTTTTTTAGTTACTTTGGAAAAAAAAATATTTTTTTAGTTACTTTGGAAAAAAAAAATTTTTTTTAGTTACTTTGGAAAAAAAAATAATTTTTTAGTTACTTTGGAAAAAAAAATAATTTTTTAGTTTCTTTGGAAAAAAAAAAATTTTTTTAGTTACTTTGGAAAAAAAAATATTTTTTTAGTTTCTTTGGAAAAAAAAATATTTTTTTAGTTACTTTGGAAAAAAAAATATTTTTTTAGTTACTTTGGAAAAAAAAATATTTTTTTAGTTACTTTGGAAAAAAAAATATTTTTTTAGTTACTTTGGAAAAAAAATATTTTTTTAGTTACTTTGGAAAAAAAAATATTTTTTTAGTTACTTTGGAAAAAAATATTTTTTTTAGTTACTTTGGAAAAAAAAATATTTTTTTAGTTACTTTGGAAAAAAAAATATTTTTTTAGTTACTTTGGAAAAAAAAATATTTTTTTAGTTACTTTGGAAAAAAAAATATTTTTTTAGTTACTTTGGAAAAAAAAATATTTTTTTAGTTACTTTGGAAAAAAAAATATTTTTTTAGTTACTTTGGAAAAAAAAATATTTTTTTAGTTACTTTGGAAAAAAAAATATTTTTTTAGTTACTTTGGAAAAAAAAATATTTTTTTAGTTACTTTGGAAAAAAAAATATTTTTTTAGTTACTTTGGGAAAAAAAATATTTTTTTAGTTACTTTGGAAAAAAAAATATTTTTTTAGTTACTTTGGAAAAAAAAATATTTTTTTAGTTACTTTGGAAAAAAAAATATTTTTTTAGTTACTTTGGAAAAAAAATATTTTTTTAGTTACTTTGGAAAAAAAAATATTTTTTTAGTTACTTTGGAAAAAAAAATATTTTTTTAGTTACTTTGGAAAAAAAAAAATTTTTTTAGTTACTTTGGAAAAAAAAATATTTTTTTAGTTACTTTGGAAAAAAAATATTTTTTTAGTTACTTTGGGAAAAAAAATATTTTTTTAGATACTTTGGAAAAAAAAATATTTTTTTAGTTACTTTGGAAAAAAAAATATTTTTTTAGTTACTTTGGAAAAAAAAATATTTTTTTAGTTACTTTGGAAAAAAAATATTTTTTTAGTTACTTTGGAAAAAAAATATTTTTTTAATTACTTTGGAAAAAAAATATTTTTTTAGTTACTTTGGAAAAAAAAATATTTTTTTTAGTTACTTTGGAAAAAAAAATATTTTTTTAGTTACTTTGGAAAAAAAATATTTTTTTAGTTACTTTGGAAAAAAAAATATTTTTTTAGTTACTTTGGAAATAAAATATTTTTTTAGTTACTTTGGAAAAAAATATATTTTTTTAGTTACTTTGGAAAAAAAATATTTTTTTAGTTACTTTGGAAAAAAAAAATTTTTTTTAGTTACTTTGGAAAAAAAAATATTTTTTTAGTTTCTTTGGAAAAAAAAAATTTTTTTTAGTTACTTTGGAAAAAAAAATATTTTTTTAGTTACTTTGGAAAAAAAAATATTTTTTTAGTTACTTTGGAAAAAAAAATATTTTTTTAGTTACTTTGGAAAAAAAAATATTTTTTTAGTTACTTTGGAAAAAAAAATATTTTTTTAGTTACTTTGGAAAAAAAATATTTTTTTAGTTACTTTGGAAAAAAAAATATTTTTTTAGTTACTTTGGAAAAAAAAAATTTTTTTTAGTTACTTTGGAAAAAAAATATTTTTTTAGTTACTTTGGAAAAAAAATATTTTTTTAGTTACTTTGGAAAAAAAAATATTTTTTTAGTTACTTTGGAAAAAAAAATATTTTTTTAGTTACTTTGGAAAAAAAAATATTTTTTTAGTTACTTTGGAAAAAAAAATATTTTTTTAGTTACTTTGGAAAAAAAATATTTTTTTAGTTACTTTGGGAAAAAAAATATTTTTTTAGTTACTTTGGAAAAAAAATTTTTTTTTTAGTTACTTTGGAAAAAAAAATATTTTTTTAGTTACTTTGGAAAAAAAAATATTTTTTTAGTTACTTTGGAAAAAAAATAATTTTTTTAGTTACTTTGGAAAAAAAAAATATTTTTTAGTTACTTTGGAAAAAAAAAATGTTTTTTAGTTTCTTTGGAAAAAAAAAAAAATTTTTAGTTACTTTGGGAAAAAAAATATTTTTTTAGTTACTTTGGAAAAAAAAAATTTTTTTAGTTACTTTGGAAAAAAAAATATTTTTTTAGTTACTTTGGAAAAAAAAATATTTTTTTAGTTACTTTGGAAAAAAAAAATTTTTTTTAGTTACTTTGGAAAAAAAAAAATTTTTTAGTTACTTTGGAAAAAAAAATATTTTTTTAGTTACTTTGGAAAAAAAAATATTTTTTTAGTTACTTTGGAAAAAAAAATATTTTTTTAGTTACTTTGGAAAAAAAATATTTTTTTAGTTACTTTGGAAAAAAAATATTTTTTTAGTTACTTTGGAAAAAAAAATATTTTTTTAGTTACTTTGGAAAAAAAAATATTTTTTTAGTTACTTTGGAAAAAAAAATATTTTTTTAGTTACTTTGGAAAAAAAATATTTTTTTAGTTACTTTGGAAAAAAAAAATTTTTTTTAGTTACTTTGGAAAAAAAAATATTTTTTTAGTTTCTTTGGAAAAAAAATTTTTTTTTTAGTTACTTTGGAAAAAAAAATATTTTTTTAGTTTCTTTGGAAAAAAAAATATTTTTTTAGTTACTTTGGAAAAAAAAATATTTTTTTAGTTACTTTGGAAAAAAAAATATTTTTTTAGTTACTTTGGAAAAAAAAATATTTTTTTAGTTACTTTGGAAAAAAAATATTTTTTTAGTTACTTTGGAAAAAAAAATATTTTTTTAGTTACTTTGGAAAAAAAAAATATTTTTTTAGTTACTTTGGAAAAAAAATATTTTTTTAGTTACTTTGGGAAAAAAAATATTTTTTTAGTTACTTTGGAAAATTTTTTTTTTTTTTAGTTACTTTGGAAAAAAAAATATTTTTTTAGTTACTTTGGAAAAAAAAAATTTTTTTTAGTTACTTTGGAAAAAAAAAAAAATTTTTAGTTACTTTGGAAAAAAATAAAAAAATTTTAGTTACTTTGGAAAAAAAAATGTTTTTTAGTTTCTTTGGAAAAAAAAAATTTTTTTTAGTTACTTTGGGAAAAAAAATATTTTTTTAGTTACTTTGGAAAAAAAAATTTTTTTTAGTTACTTTGGAAAAAAAAATATTTTTTTAGTTACTTTGGAAAAAAAAATATTTTTTTAGTTACTTTGGAAAAAAAAAATTTTTTTTAGTTACTTTGGAAAAAAATTTTTTTTTTAGTTACTTTGGAAAAAAAAATATTTTTTTAGTTACTTTGGAAAAAAAAATATTTTTTTAGTTACTTTGGAAAAAAAAATATTTTTTTAGTTACTTTGGAAAAAAAATATTTTTTTAGTTACTTTGGAAAAAAAATATTTTTTTAGTTACTTTGGAAAAAAAAATATTTTTTTAGTTACTTTGGAAAAAAAAATATTTTTTTAGTTACTTTGGAAAAAAAATTATTTTTTTAGTTACTTTGGAAAAAAAATATTTTTTTAGTTACTTTGGAAAAAAAAAATTTTTTTTAGTTACTTTGGAAAAAAAAATATTTTTTTAGTTTCTTTGGAAAAAAAAATTTTTTTTTAGTTACTTTGGAAAAAAAAATATTTTTTTAGTTTCTTTGGAAAAAAAAATATTTTTTTAGTTACTTTGGAAAAAAAAATATTTTTTTAGTTACTTTGGAAAAAAAATATTTTTTTAGTTACTTTGGAAAAAAATATATATTTTTTAGTTACTTTGGAAAAAAAATATTTTTTTAGTTACTTTGGAAAAAAAAATATTTTTTTAGTTACTTTGGAAAAAAAAATATTTTTTTAGTTACTTTGGAAAAAAAAATATTTTTTTAGTTACTTTGGAAAAAAAAATATTTTTTTAGTTACTTTGGAAAAAAAAATATTTTTTTAGTTACTTTGGAAAAAAAAATATTTTTTTAGTTACTTTGGAAAAAAAAAATTTTTTTTAGTTACTTTGGAAAAAAAAATTTTTTTTTAGTTACTTTGGAAAAAAAAAAATTTTTTTAGTTACTTTGGAAAAAAAAAAAATTTTTTAGTTACTTTGGAAAAAAAAATATTTTTTTAGTTACTTTGGAAAAAAAAATATTTTTTTAGTTACTTTGGAAAAAAAAATATTTTTTTAGTTACTTTGGAAAAAAAAATATTTTTTTAGTTACTTTGGAAAAAAAAAATTTTTTTTAGTTACTTTGGAAAAAAAAAATTTTTTTTAGTTTCTTTGGAAAAAAAAAATTTTTTTTAGTTACTTTGGAAAAAAAAATATTTTTTTAGTTTCTTTGGAAAAAAAAATATTTTTTTAGTTACTTTGGAAAAAAAAATATTTTTTTAGTTACTTTGGAAAAAAAAATATTTTTTTAGTTACTTTGGAAAAAAAAATATTTTTTTAGTTACTTTGGAAAAAAAATATTTTTTTAGTTACTTTGGAAAAAAAAATATTTTTTTAGTTACTTTGGAAAAAAAAATATTTTTTTAGTTACTTTGGAAAAAAAAATATTTTTTTAGTTACTTTGGAAAAAAAAATATTTTTTTAGTTTCTTTGGAAAAAAAAATATTTTTTTAGTTACTTTGGAAAAAAAAATATTTTTTTAGTTACTTTGGAAAAAAAAATATTTTTTTAGTTACTTTGGAAAAAAAAATATTTTTTTAGTTACTTTGGAAAAAAAAATATTTTTTTAGTTACTTTGGAAAAAAAAATATTTTTTTAGTTACTTTGGAAAAAAAATATTTTTTTAGTTACTTTGGAAAAAAATATATTTTTTTAGTTACTTTGGAAAAAAAAATATTTTTTTAGTTACTTTGGAAAAAAAAATATTTTTTTAGTTACTTTGGAAAAAAAAATATTTTTTTAGTTTCTTTGGAAAAAAAATATATTTTTTAGTTACTTTGGAAAAAAAAATATTTTTTTAGTTTCTTTGGAAAAAAAATTATTTTTTTAGTTACTTTGGAAAAAAAAATATTTTTTTAGTTACTTTGGAAAAAAAAAATGTTTTAGTTACTTTGGAAAAAAAAATATTTTTTTAGTTTCTTTGGAAAAAAAAATATTTTTTTAGTTACTTTGGAAAAAAAAATATTTTTTTAGTTTCTTTGGAAAAAAAAATATTTTTTTAGTTACTTTGGAAAAAAAAATATTTTTTTAGTTACTTTGGAAAAAAAAATATTTTTTTAGTTACTTTGGAAAAAAAAATATTTTTTTAGTTACTTTGGAAAAAAAATATTTTTTTAGTTACTTTGGAAAAAAAAATATTTTTTTAGTTACTTTGGAAAAAAAAATATTTTTTTAGTTACTTTGGAAAAAAAATATTTTTTTAGTTACTTTGGAAAAAAAAATATTTTTTTAGTTACTTTGGAAAAAAAAATATTTTTTTAGTTACTTTGGAAAAAAAAATATTTTTTTAGTTACTTTGGAAAAAAAAATATTTTTTTAGTTACTTTGGAAAAAAAATATTTTTTTAGTTACTTTGGGAAAAAAAATATTTTTTTAGATACTTTGGAAAAAAAAATATTTTTTTAGTTACTTTGGAAAAAAAAATATTTTTTTAGTTACTTTGGAAAAAAAAATATTTTTTTAGTTACTTTGGAAAAAAAATATTTTTTTAGTTACTTTGGAAAAAAAATATTTTTTTAATTACTTTGGAAAAAAAATATTTTTTTAGTTACTTTGGAAAAAAAAATATTTTTTTTAGTTACTTTGGAAAAAAAAATATTTTTTTAGTTACTTTGGAAAAAAAAATATTTTTTTAGTTACTTTGGAAAAAAAATTATTTTTTTAGTTACTTTGGAAAAAAAAATATTTTTTTTAGTTACTTTGGAAAAAAAAATTTTTTTTAGTTTCTTTGGAAAAAAAAAATTTTTTTTAGTTACTTTGGAAAAAAAAAATTTTTTTTAGTTTCTTTGGAAAAAAAAATATTTTTTTAGTTACTTTGGAAAAAAAAATATTTTTTTAGTTACTTTGGAAAAAAAAAATTTTTTTTAGTTTCTTTGGAAAAAAAAAATTTTTTTAGTTACTTTGGAAAAAAAAAATTTTTTTAGTTACTTTGGAAAAAAAAATATTTTTTTAGTTACTTTGGAAAAAAAAATATTTTTTTAGTTACTTTGGAAAAAAAAATATTTTTTTAGTTACTTTGGAAAAAAAAATATTTTTTTAGTTACTTTGGAAAAAAAAATATTTTTTTAGTTACTTTGGAAAAAAAAAATTTTTTTTAGTTACTTTGGAAAAAAAAAATTTTTTTTAGTTTCTTTGGAAAAAAAATTTTTTTTTAGTTACTTTGGAAAAAAAAATATTTTTTTAGTTTCTTTGGAAAAAAAAATATTTTTTTAGTTACTTTGGAAAAAAAAATATTTTTTTAGTTACTTTGGAAAAAAAAATATTTTTTTAGTTACTTTGGAAAAAAAAATATTTTTTTAGTTACTTTGGAAAAAAAATATTTTTTTAGTTACTTTGGAAAAAAAAAATTTTTTTAGTTACTTTGGAAAAAAAAAAATTTTTTTAGTTACTTTGGAAAAAAAAATATTTTTTTAGTTACTTTGGAAAAAAAAATATTTTTTTAGTTTCTTTGGAAAAAAAAATATTTTTTTTAGTTACTTTGGAAAAAAAAATATTTTTTTAGTTTCTTTTGGAAAAAAAATATTTTTTTAGTTACTTTGGAAAAAAAAATATTTTTTTAGTTACTTTGGAAAAAAAAAATTTTTTTAGTTACTTTGGAAAAAAAATATTTTTTTAATTACTTTGGAAAAAAAATATTTTTTTAGTTACTTTGGAAAAAAAAATATTTTTTTAGTTACTTTGGAAAAAAAATTATTTTTTTAGTTACTTTGGAAAAAAAAAAAAAATTTTTAGTTACTTTGGAAAAAAAATATTTTTTTAGTTTCTTTGGAAAAAAAAAATTTTTTTTAGTTACTTTGGAAAAAAAAATTTTTTTTTAGTTTCTTTGGAAAAAAAAATATTTTTTTAGTTACTTTGGAAAAAAAAATATTTTTTTAGTTACTTTGGAAAAAAAAATTTTTTTTTAGTTTCTTTGGAAAAAAAAAAATTTTTTAGTTACTTTGGAAAAAAAAATATTTTTTTAGTTACTTTGGAAAAAAAAATATTTTTTTAGTTACTTTGGAAAAAAAAATATTTTTTTAGTTACTTTGGAAAAAAAAATATTTTTTTAGTTACTTTGGAAAAAAAAATATTTTTTTAGTTACTTTGGAAAAAAAAATATTTTTTTAGTTACTTTGGAAAAAAAAATTTTTTTTAGTTACTTTGGAAAAAAAATTTTTTTTTTAGTTTCTTTGGAAAAAAAAAAATTTTTTTAGTTACTTTGGAAAAAAAAAATTTTTTTAGTTACTTTGGAAAAAAAATATTTTTTTTAGTTACTTTGGAAAAAAAAATATTTTTTTAGTTTCTTTTGGAAAAAAAATATTTTTTTAGTTACTTTGGAAAAAAAAATATTTTTTTAGTTACTTTGGAAAAAAAATATTTTTTTAGTTACTTTGGAAAAAAAATATTTTTTTAATTACTTTGGAAAAAAAATATTTTTTTAGTTACTTTGGAAAAAAAAATATTTTTTTAGTTTCTTTGGAAAAAAAAATATTTTTTTTAGTTACTTTGGAAAAAAAAATATTTTTTTAGTTTCTTTTGGAAAAAAAATATTTTTTTAGTTACTTTGGAAAAAAAAATATTTTTTTAGTTACTTTGGAAAAAAAATATTTTTTTAGTTACTTTGGAAAAAAAATATTTTTTTAATTACTTTGGAAAAAAAATATTTTTTTAGTTACTTTGGAAAAAAAAATATTTTTTTTAGTTACTTTGGAAAAAAAAATATTTTTTTAGTTACTTTGGAAAAAAAAATATTTTTTTAGTTACTTTGGAAAAAAAATTATTTTTTTAGTTACTTTGGAAAAAAAAAAAAAATTTTTAGTTACTTTGGAAAAAAAATATTTTTTTAGTTTCTTTGGAAAAAAAAAATTTTTTTTAGTTACTTTGGAAAAAAAAATTTTTTTTTAGTTTCTTTGGAAAAAAAAATATTTTTTTAGTTACTTTGGAAAAAAAAATATTTTTTTAGTTACTTTGGAAAAAAAAATTTTTTTTTAGTTTCTTTGGAAAAAAAAAAATTTTTTAGTTACTTTGGAAAAAAAAATATTTTTTTAGTTACTTTGGAAAAAAAAATATTTTTTTAGTTACTTTGGAAAAAAAAATATTTTTTTAGTTACTTTGGAAAAAAAAATATTTTTTTAGTTACTTTGGAAAAAAAAATATTTTTTTAGTTACTTTGGAAAAAAAAATATTTTTTTAGTTACTTTGGAAAAAAAAAATTTTTTTTAGTTACTTTGGAAAAAAAATTTTTTTTTTAGTTTCTTTGGAAAAAAAAAAATTTTTTTAGTTACTTTGGAAAAAAAAAATTTTTTTAGTTACTTTGGAAAAAAAAATATTTTTTTAGTTACTTTGGAAAAAAAAATATTTTTTTAGTTACTTTGGAAAAAAAATATTTTTTTAGTTACTTTGGAAAAAAAAATATTTTTTTAGTTACTTTGGAAAAAAAAATATTTTTTTAGTTACTTTGGAAAAAAAAATATTTTTTTAGTTACTTTGGAAAAAAAAATATTTTTTTAGTTTCTTTGGAAAAAAAAATATTTTTTTTAGTTACTTTGGAAAAAAAAATATTTTTTTAGTTTCTTTGGGAAAAAAAATATTTTTTTAGTTACTTTGGAAAAAAAAATATTTTTTTAGTTTCTTTGGAAAAAAAAATATTTTTTTAGTTACTTTGGAAAAAAAAATATTTTTTTAGTTACTTTGGAAAAAAAAATATTTTTTTAGTTTCTTTGGAAAAAAAAATATTTTTTTTAGTTACTTTGGAAAAAAAAATATTTTTTTAGTTACTTTGGAAAAAAAAATATTTTTTTAGTTACTTTGGAAAAAAAAATATTTTTTTAGTTTCTTTGGAAAAAAAAATATTTTTTTTAGTTACTTTGGAAAAAAAAATATTTTTTTAGTTTCTTTGGGAAAAAAAATATTTTTTTAGTTACTTTGGAAAAAAAAATATTTTTTTAGTTACTTTGGAAAAAAAAAATGTTTTAGTTACTTTGGAAAAAAAAATATTTTTTTAGTTTCTTTGGAAAAAAATATATTTTTTTAGTTACTTTGGAAAAAAAAATATTTTTTTAGTTTCTTTGGAAAAAAAAATATTTTTTTAGTTACTTTGGAAAAAAAAATATTTTTTTAGTTACTTTGGAAAAAAAAATATTTTTTTAGTTACTTTGGAAAAAAAAATATTTTTTTAGTTACTTTGGAAAAAAAAATATTTTTTTAGTTACTTTGGAAAAAAAATATTTTTTTAGTTACTTTGGGAAAAAAAAAAATTTTTTAGATACTTTGGAAAAAAAAAATTTTTTTTAGTTACTTTGGAAAAAAAAATATTTTTTTAGTTACTTTGGAAAAAAAAATATTTTTTTAGTTACTTTGGAAAAAAAATATTTTTTTAGTTACTTTGGAAAAAAAATATTTTTTTAATTACGTTGGAAAAAAAATATTTTTTTAGTTACTTTGGAAAAAAAAATATATTTTTTAGTTACTTTGGAAAAAAAAATATTTTTTTAGTTACTTTGGAAAAAAAAATATTTTTTTAGTTACTTTGGAAAAAAAAATATTTTTTTAGTTACTTTGGGAAAAAAAATATTTTTTTAGTTTCTTTGGAAAAAAATTTTTTTTTTTAGTTACTTTGGAAAAAAAAAATTTTTTTTAGTTTCTTTGGAAAAAAAAATATTTTTTTAGTTACTTTGGAAAAAAAAATATTTTTTTAGTTACTTTGGAAAAAAAAATATTTTTTTAGTTACTTTGGAAAAAAAAATATTTTTTTAGTTACTTTGGAAAAAAAATATTTTTTTAGTTACTTTGGAAAAAAAAATATTTTTTTAGTTACTTTGGAAAAAAAATATTTTTTTAGTTACTTTGGAAAAAAAAATATTTTTTTAGTTACTTTGGAAAAAAAAATATTTTTTTAGTTTCTTTGGAAAAAAAAATAATTTTTTAGTTACTTTGGAAAAAAAAATATTTTTTTAGTTTCTTTGGAAAAAAAAATATTTTTTTAGTTACTTTGGAAAAAAAAATATTTTTTTAGTTACTTTGGAAAAAAAAATATTTTTTTAGTTACTTTGGAAAAAAAAATATTTTTTTAGTTACTTTGGAAAAAAAATATTTTTTTAGTTACTTTGGAAAAAAAAATATTTTTTTAGTTACTTTGGAAAAAAAAAAAAATTTTTAGTTACTTTGGAAAAAAAATATTTTTTTAGTTACTTTGGAAAAAAAATATTTTTTTAGTTACTTTGGAAAAAAAAATATTTTTTTAGTTACTTTGGAAAAAAAAATATTTTTTTAGTTACTTTGGAAAAAAAAATATTTTTTTAGTTACTTTGGAAAAAAAAATATTTTTTTAGTTACTTTGGAAAAAAAATATTTTTTTAGTTACTTTGGGAAAAAAAATATTTTTTTAGTTACTTTGGAAAAAAATATATTTTTTTTGTTACTTTGGAAAAAAAAAAATTTTTTTAGTTACTTTGAAAAAAAAAAAAAATTTTTAGTTACTTTGGAAAAAAAAAATTTTTTTAGTTACTTTGGAAAAAAAAATATTTTTTTAGTTACTTTGGAAAAAAAATATTTTTTTAGTTACTTTGGAAAAAAAAATATTTTTTTAGTTACTTTGGAAAAAAAAATATTTTTTTAGTTACTTTGGAAAAAAAAAATTTTTTTTAGTTACTTTGGAAAAAAAAATAATTTTTTAGTTACTTTGGAAAAAAAAATTTTTTTTTAGTTTCTTTGGAAAAAAAAAAATTTTTTTAGTTACTTTGGAAAAAAAAATATTTTTTTAGTTTCTTTGGAAAAAAAAATATTTTTTTAGTTACTTTGGAAAAAAAAATATTTTTTTAGTTACTTTGGAAAAAAAAATATTTTTTTAGTTACTTTGGAAAAAAAAATATTTTTTTAGTTACTTTGGAAAAAAAATATTTTTTTAGTTACTTTGGAAAAAAAAATATTTTTTTAGTTACTTTGGAAAAAAATATTTTTTTTAGTTACTTTGGAAAAAAAAATATTTTTTTAGTTACTTTGGAAAAAAAAATATTTTTTTAGTTACTTTGGAAAAAAAAATATTTTTTTAGTTACTTTGGAAAAAAAAATATTTTTTTAGTTACTTTGGAAAAAAAAATATTTTTTTAGTTACTTTGGAAAAAAAAATATTTTTTTAGTTACTTTGGAAAAAAAAATATTTTTTTAGTTACTTTGGAAAAAAAAATATTTTTTTAGTTACTTTGGAAAAAAAAATATTTTTTTAGTTACTTTGGAAAAAAAAATATTTTTTTAGTTACTTTGGGAAAAAAAATATTTTTTTAGTTACTTTGGAAAAAAAAATATTTTTTTAGTTACTTTGGAAAAAAAAATATTTTTTTAGTTACTTTGGAAAAAAAAATATTTTTTTAGTTACTTTGGAAAAAAAATATTTTTTTAGTTACTTTGGAAAAAAAAATATTTTTTTAGTTACTTTGGAAAAAAAAATATTTTTTTAGTTACTTTGGAAAAAAAAAAATTTTTTTAGTTACTTTGGAAAAAAAAATATTTTTTTAGTTACTTTGGAAAAAAAATATTTTTTTAGTTACTTTGGGAAAAAAAATATTTTTTTAGATACTTTGGAAAAAAAAATATTTTTTTAGTTACTTTGGAAAAAAAAATATTTTTTTAGTTACTTTGGAAAAAAAAATATTTTTTTAGTTACTTTGGAAAAAAAATATTTTTTTAGTTACTTTGGAAAAAAAATATTTTTTTAATTACTTTGGAAAAAAAATATTTTTTTAGTTACTTTGGAAAAAAAAATATTTTTTTTAGTTACTTTGGAAAAAAAAATATTTTTTTAGTTACTTTGGAAAAAAAATATTTTTTTAGTTACTTTGGAAAAAAAAATATTTTTTTAGTTACTTTGGAAATAAAATATTTTTTTAGTTACTTTGGAAAAAAATATATTTTTTTAGTTACTTTGGAAAAAAAATATTTTTTTAGTTACTTTGGAAAAAAAAAATTTTTTTTAGTTACTTTGGAAAAAAAAATATTTTTTTAGTTTCTTTGGAAAAAAAAAATTTTTTTTAGTTACTTTGGAAAAAAAAATATTTTTTTAGTTACTTTGGAAAAAAAAATATTTTTTTAGTTACTTTGGAAAAAAAAATATTTTTTTAGTTACTTTGGAAAAAAAAATATTTTTTTAGTTACTTTGGAAAAAAAAATATTTTTTTAGTTACTTTGGAAAAAAAATATTTTTTTAGTTACTTTGGAAAAAAAAATATTTTTTTAGTTACTTTGGAAAAAAAAAATTTTTTTTAGTTACTTTGGAAAAAAAATATTTTTTTAGTTACTTTGGAAAAAAAATATTTTTTTAGTTACTTTGGAAAAAAAAATATTTTTTTAGTTACTTTGGAAAAAAAAATATTTTTTTAGTTACTTTGGAAAAAAAAATATTTTTTTAGTTACTTTGGAAAAAAAAATATTTTTTTAGTTACTTTGGAAAAAAAATATTTTTTTAGTTACTTTGGGAAAAAAAATATTTTTTTAGTTACTTTGGAAAAAAAATTTTTTTTTTAGTTACTTTGGAAAAAAAAATATTTTTTTAGTTACTTTGGAAAAAAAAATATTTTTTTAGTTACTTTGGAAAAAAAATAATTTTTTTAGTTACTTTGGAAAAAAAAAATATTTTTTAGTTACTTTGGAAAAAAAAAATGTTTTTTAGTTTCTTTGGAAAAAAAAAAAAATTTTTAGTTACTTTGGGAAAAAAAATATTTTTTTAGTTACTTTGGAAAAAAAAAATTTTTTTAGTTACTTTGGAAAAAAAAATATTTTTTTAGTTACTTTGGAAAAAAAAATATTTTTTTAGTTACTTTGGAAAAAAAAAATTTTTTTTAGTTACTTTGGAAAAAAAAAAATTTTTTAGTTACTTTGGAAAAAAAAATATTTTTTTAGTTACTTTGGAAAAAAAAATATTTTTTTAGTTACTTTGGAAAAAAAAATATTTTTTTAGTTACTTTGGAAAAAAAATATTTTTTTAGTTACTTTGGAAAAAAAATATTTTTTTAGTTACTTTGGAAAAAAAAATATTTTTTTAGTTACTTTGGAAAAAAAAATATTTTTTTAGTTACTTTGGAAAAAAAAATATTTTTTTAGTTACTTTGGAAAAAAAATATTTTTTTAGTTACTTTGGAAAAAAAAAATTTTTTTTAGTTACTTTGGAAAAAAAAATATTTTTTTAGTTTCTTTGGAAAAAAAATTTTTTTTTTAGTTACTTTGGAAAAAAAAATATTTTTTTAGTTTCTTTGGAAAAAAAAATATTTTTTTAGTTACTTTGGAAAAAAAAATATTTTTTTAGTTACTTTGGAAAAAAAAATATTTTTTTAGTTACTTTGGAAAAAAAAATATTTTTTTAGTTACTTTGGAAAAAAAATATTTTTTTAGTTACTTTGGAAAAAAATATATATTTTTTAGTTACTTTGGAAAAAAAATATTTTTTTAGTTACTTTGGAAAAAAAAATATTTTTTTAGTTACTTTGGAAAAAAAAATATTTTTTTAGTTACTTTGGAAAAAAAAATATTTTTTTAGTTACTTTGGAAAAAAAAATATTTTTTTAGTTACTTTGGAAAAAAAAATATTTTTTTAGTTACTTTGGAAAAAAAAATATTTTTTTAGTTACTTTGGAAAAAAAAATTTTTTTTTAGTTACTTTGGAAAAAAAAATATTTTTTTAGTTACTTTGGAAAAAAAAAATTTTTTTTAGTTACTTTGGAAAAAAAAAAAAAATTTTAGTTACTTTGGAAAAAAAAATATTTTTTTAGTTACTTTGGAAAAAAAAATATTTTTTTAGTTACTTTGGAAAAAAAAATATTTTTTTAGTTACTTTGGAAAAAAAAATATTTTTTTAGTTACTTTGGAAAAAAAAAATTTTTTTTAGTTACTTTGGAAAAAAAAATTTTTTTTTAGTTTCTTTGGAAAAAAAAAAATTTTTTTAGTTACTTTGGAAAAAAAAATATTTTTTTAGTTTCTTTGGAAAAAAAAATATTTTTTTAGTTACTTTGGAAAAAAAAATATTTTTTTAGTTACTTTGGAAAAAAAAATATTTTTTTAGTTACTTTGGAAAAAAAAATATTTTTTTAGTTACTTTGGAAAAAAAATATTTTTTTAGTTACTTTGGAAAAAAAAATATTTTTTTAGTTACTTTGGAAAAAAAAAATTTTTTTTAGTTACTTTGGAAAAAAAAATATTTTTTTAGTTACTTTGGAAAAAAAAATATTTTTTTAGTTTCTTTGGAAAAAAAAATATTTTTTTAGTTACTTTGGAAAAAAAAATATTTTTTTAGTTACTTTGGAAAAAAAAATATTTTTTTAGTTACTTTGGAAAAAAAAATATTTTTTTAGTTACTTTGGAAAAAAAAATATTTTTTTAGTTACTTTGGAAAAAAAAAATATTTTTTTAGTTACTTTGGAAAAAAAATATTTTTTTAGTTACTTTGGAAAAAAATATATTTTTTTAGTTACTTTGGAAAAAAAAATATTTTTTTAGTTACTTTGGAAAAAAAAATATTTTTTTAGTTACTTTGGAAAAAAAAATATTTTTTTAGTTTCTTTGGAAAAACAAATATATTTTTTTAGTTACTTTGGAAAAAAAAATGTTTTAGTTACTTTGGAAAAAAAAATATTTTTTTAGTTACTTTGGAAAAAAAAATATTTTTTTAGTTACTTTGGAAAAAAAAATATTTTTTTAGTTACTTTGGAAAAAAAATTTTTTTTTTAGTTACTTTGGAAAAAAAAATATTTTTTTAGTTACTTTGGAAAAAAAAATATTTTTTTAGTTACTTTGGAAAAAAAAATATTTTTTTAGTTACTTTGGAAAAAAAAATATTTTTTTAGTTACTTTGGAAAAAAAAATATTTTTTTAGTTTCTTTGGAAAAACAAATATATTTTTTTAGTTACTTTGGAAAAAAAAATGTTTTAGTTACTTTGGAAAAAAAAATATTTTTTTAGTTACTTTGGAAAAAAAAATATTTTTTTAGTTACTTTGGAAAAAAAAATATTTTTTTAGTTACTTTGGAAAAAAAAATTTTTTTTTAGTTACTTTGGAAAAAAAAATATTTTTTTAGTTACTTTGGAAAAAAAAAATTTTTTTTAGTTACTTTGGAAAAAAAAAAAAAATTTTAGTTACTTTGGAAAAAAAAATATTTTTTTAGTTACTTTGGAAAAAAAAATATTTTTTTAGTTACTTTGGAAAAAAAAATATTTTTTTAGTTACTTTGGAAAAAAAAATATTTTTTTAGTTACTTTGGAAAAAAAAAATTTTTTTTAGTTACTTTGGAAAAAAAATTTTTTTTTTAGTTTCTTTGGAAAAAAAAAAATTTTTTTAGTTACTTTGGAAAAAAAAATATTTTTTTAGTTTCTTTGGAAAAAAAAATATTTTTTTAGTTACTTTGGAAAAAAAAATATTTTTTTAGTTACTTTGGAAAAAAAAATATTTTTTTAGTTACTTTGGAAAAAAAAATATTTTTTTAGTTACTTTGGAAAAAAAATATTTTTTTAGTTACTTTGGAAAAAAAAATATTTTTTTAGTTACTTTGGAAAAAAAAAATTTTTTTTAGTTACTTTGGAAAAAAAAATATTTTTTTAGTTACTTTGGAAAAAAAAATATTTTTTTAGTTTCTTTGGAAAAAAAAATATTTTTTTAGTTACTTTGGAAAAAAAAATATTTTTTTAGTTACTTTGGAAAAAAAAATATTTTTTTAGTTACTTTGGAAAAAAAAATATTTTTTTAGTTACTTTGGAAAAAAAAATATTTTTTTAGTTACTTTGGAAAAAAAAAATATTTTTTTAGTTACTTTGGAAAAAAAATATTTTTTTAGTTACTTTGGAAAAAAATATATTTTTTTAGTTACTTTGGAAAAAAAAATATTTTTTTAGTTACTTTGGAAAAAAAAATATTTTTTTAGTTACTTTGGAAAAAAAAATATTTTTTTAGTTTCTTTGGAAAAACAAATATATTTTTTAGTTACTTTGGAAAAAAAAATATTTTTTTAGTTTCTTTGGAAAAAAAATTATTTTTTTAGTTACTTTGGAAAAAAAAATATTTTTTTAGTTACTTTGGAAAAAAAAATGTTTTAGTTACTTTGGAAAAAAAAATATTTTTTTAGTTTCTTTGGAAAAAAAAATATTTTTTTAGTTACTTTGGAAAAAAAAATATTTTTTTAGTTTCTTTGGAAAAAAAAATATTTTTTTAGTTACTTTGGAAAAAAAAATATTTTTTTAGTTACTTTGGAAAAAAAAATATTTTTTTAGTTACTTTGGAAAAAAAAATATTTTTTTAGTTACTTTGGAAAAAAAATATTTTTTTAGTTACTTTGGAAAAAAAAATATTTTTTTAGTTACTTTGGAAAAAAAAATATTTTTTTAGTTACTTTGGAAAAAAAATATTTTTTTAGTTACTTTGGAAAAAAAAATATTTTTTTAGTTACTTTGGAAAAAAAAATATTTTTTTAGTTACTTTGGAAAAAAAAATATTTTTTTAGTTACTTTGGAAAAAAAAATATTTTTTTAGTTACTTTGGAAAAAAAATATTTTTTTAGTTACTTTGGGAAAAAAAATATTTTTTTAGATACTTTGGAAAAAAAAATATTTTTTTAGTTACTTTGGAAAAAAAAATATTTTTTTAGTTACTTTGGAAAAAAAAAAATTTTTTTAGTTACTTTGGAAAAAAAATATTTTTTTAGTTACTTTGGAAAAAAAATATTTTTTTAATTACTTTGGAAAAAAAATATTTTTTTAGTTACTTTGGAAAAAAAAATATTTTTTTTAGTTACTTTGGAAAAAAAAATATTTTTTTAGTTACTTTGGAAAAAAAAATATTTTTTTAGTTACTTTGGAAAAAAAAATATTTTTTTAGTTACTTTGGAAAAAAAAATATTTTTTTAGTTACTTTGGAAAAAAAAAATATTTTTTAGTTACTTTGGAAAAAAAAATTTTTTTTTAGTTACTTTGGAAAAAAAATATTTTTTTAGTTTCTTTGGAAAAAAAAAATTTTTTTTAGTTACTTTGGAAAAAAAATTTTTTTTTTAGTTTCTTTGGAAAAAAAATATTTTTTTAGTTACTTTGGAAAAAAAAATATTTTTTTAGTTACTTTGGAAAAAAATTTTTTTTTTTAGTTTCTTTGGAAAAAAAAAATTTTTTTAGTTACTTTGGAAAAAAAAATATTTTTTTAGTTACTTTGGAAAAAAAAATATTTTTTTAGTTACTTTGGAAAAAAAAATATTTTTTTAGTTACTTTGGAAAAAAAAATATTTTTTTAGTTACTTTGGAAAAAAAAATATTTTTTTAGTTACTTTGGAAAAAAAAATATTTTTTTAGTTACTTTGGAAAAAAAAAATTTTTTTTAGTTACTTTGGAAAAAAAATTTTTTTTTTAGTTTCTTTGGAAAAAAAAAAAATTTTTTAGTTACTTTGGAAAAAAAAATATTTTTTTAGTTTCTTTGGAAAAAAAAATATTTTTTTAGTTACTTTGGAAAAAAAAATATTTTTTTAGTTACTTTGGAAAAAAAAATATTTTTTTAGTTACTTTGGAAAAAAAAATATTTTTTTAGTTTCTTTGGAAAAAAAAATATTTTTTTTAGTTACTTTGGAAAAAAAATATTTTTTTAGTTACTTTGGAAAAAAAAATATTTTTTTAGTTACTTTGGAAAAAAAAATATTTTTTTAGTTACTTTGGAAAAAAAAATATTTTTTTAGTTACTTTGGAAAAAAAAATATTTTTTTAGTTTCTTTGGAAAAAAAAATATATTTTTTAGTTACTTTGGAAAAAAAAATATTTTTTTAGTTTCTTTGGAAAAAAAAATATTTTTTTAGTTACTTTGGAAAAAAAAATATTTTTTTAGTTACTTTGGAAAAAAAAAATGTTTTAGTTACTTTGGAAAAAAAAATATTTTTTTAGTTTCTTTGGAAAAAAAAATATTTTTTTAGTTACTTTGGAAAAAAAAATATTTTTTTAGTTTCTTTGGAAAAAAAAATATTTTTTTAGTTACTTTGGAAAAAAAAATATTTTTTTAGTTACTTTGGAAAAAAAAATATTTTTTTAGTTACTTTGGAAAAAAAAATATTTTTTTAGTTACTTTGGAAAAAAAAATATTTTTTTAGTTACTTTGGAAAAAAAATATTTTTTTAGTTACTTTGGGAAAAAAAAAAAATTTTTTAGATACTTTGGAAAAAAAAAATTTTTTTTAGTTACTTTGGAAAAAAAAATATTTTTTTTAGTTACTTTGGGAAAAAAAATATTTTTTTAGTTACTTTGGAAAAAAAATATTTTTTTAGTTACTTTGGAAAAAAAATATTTTTTTAATTACGTTGGAAAAAAAATATTTTTTTAGTTACTTTGGAAAAAAAAATATTTTTTTTAGTTACTTTGGAAAAAAAAATATTTTTTTAGTTACTTTGGAAAAAAAAATATTTTTTTAGTTACTTTGGAAAAAAAAATATTTTTTTAGTTACTTTGGAAAAAAAAATATTTTTTTAGTTACTTTGGAAAAAAAAATATTTTTTTAGTTACTTTGGAAAAAAAATTTTTTTTTTAGTTACTTTGGGAAAAAAAATATTTTTTTAGTTTCTTTGGAAAAAAATTTTTTTTTTTAGTTACTTTGGAAAAAAAATTTTTTTTTTAGTTTCTTTGGAAAAAAAAATATTTTTTTAGTTACTTTGGAAAAAAAAATTTTTTTTTAGTTACTTTGGAAAAAAAAATATTTTTTTAGTTACTTTGGAAAAAAAAATATTTTTTTAGTTACTTTGGAAAAAAAATATTTTTTTAGTTACTTTGGAAAAAAAAATATTTTTTTAGTTACTTTGGAAAAAAAATATTTTTTTAGTTACTTTGGAAAAAAAAATATTTTTTTAGTTACTTTGGAAAAAAAAATATTTTTTTAGTTTCTTTGGAAAAAAAAATAATTTTTTAGTTACTTTGGAAAAAAAAATATTTTTTTAGTTTCTTTGGAAAAAAAAATATTTTTTTAGTTACTTTGGAAAAAAAAATATTTTTTTAGTTACTTTGGAAAAAAAAATATTTTTTTAGTTACTTTGGAAAAAAAAATATTTTTTTAGTTACTTTGGAAAAAAAAAATTTTTTTAGTTACTTTGGAAAAAAAAATATTTTTTTAGTTACTTTGGAAAAAAAAAAATTTTTTAGTTACTTTGGAAAAAAAATATTTTTTTAGTTACTTTGGAAAAAAAATATTTTTTTAGTTACTTTGGAAAAAAAAATATTTTTTTAGTTACTTTGGAAAAAAAAATATTTTTTTAGTTACTTTGGAAAAAAAAATATTTTTTTAGTTACTTTGGAAAAAAAAATATTTTTTTAGTTACTTTGGAAAAAAAATATTTTTTTAGTTACTTTGGGAAAAAAAATATTTTTTTAGTTACTTTGGAAAAAAAAATATTTTTTTAGTTACTTTGGAAAAAAATATATTTTTTTAGTTACTTTGGAAAAAAAAAAATTTTTTTAGTTACTTTGAAAAAAAAAAAAATTTTTTAGTTACTTTGGAAAAAAAATAATTTTTTAGTTACTTTGGAAAAAAAAAAAATTTTTTAGTTACTTTGGAAAAAAAAATTTTTTTTTAGTTTCTTTGGAAAAAAAAAAAAATTTTTAGTTACTTTGGAAAAAAATTTTTTTTTTTAGTTACTTTGGAAAAAAAAATATTTTTTTAGTTACTTTGGAAAAAAAAATATTTTTTTAGTTACTTTGGAAAAAAAAATATTTTTTTAGTTACTTTGGAAAAAAAATATTTTTTTAGTTACTTTGGAAAAAAAAATATTTTTTTAGTTACTTTGGAAAAAAAAATATTTTTTTAGTTACTTTGGAAAAAAAAATATTTTTTTAGTTACTTTGGAAAAAAAATATTTTTTTAGTTACTTTGGGAAAAAAAATATTTTTTTAGTTACTTTGGAAAAAAAAATATTTTTTTAGTTACTTTGGAAAAAAAAATATTTTTTTAGTTACTTTGGAAAAAAAATATTTTTTTAGTTACTTTGGAAAAAAAAATATTTTTTTAGTTACTTTGGAAATAAAAATATTTTTTTAGTTACTTTGGAAAAAAAATATTTTTTTAGTTACTTTGGAAAAAAAAATATTTTTTTAGTTACTTTGGAAAAAAAATATTTTTTTAGTTACTTTGGAAAAAAAAATTTTTTTTAGTTACTTTGGAAAAAAAAAAATTTTTTTAGTTACTTTGGAAAAAAAAATATTTTTTTAGTTACTTTGGAAAAAAAAATATTTTTTTAGTTACTTTGGAAAAAAATATATTTTTTTAGTTACTTTGGAAAAAAAAATATTTTTTTAGTTACTTTGGAAAAAAAATTTTTTTTTAGTTACTTTGGAAAAAAAAAATTTTTTTTAGTTACTTTGGAAAAAAAAATAATTTTTTAGTTACTTTGGAAAAAAAAAATATTTTTTAGTTTCTTTGGAAAAAAAAAATGTTTTTTAGTTACTTTGGAAAAAAATATATTTTTTTAGTTTCTTTGGAAAAAAAAATATTTTTTTAGTTACTTTGGAAAAAAAAATATTTTTTTAGTTACTTTGGAAAAAAAAATATTTTTTTAGTTACTTTGGAAAAAAAAATATTTTTTTAGTTACTTTGGAAAAAAAATATTTTTTTAGTTACTTTGGAAAAAAAAATATTTTTTTAGTTACTTTGGAAAAAAATATTTTTTTTTAGTTACTTTGGAAAAAAAAATATTTTTTTAGTTACTTTGGAAAAAAAATATTTTTTTAGTTACTTTGGAAAAAAAATATTTTTTTAGTTACTTTGGAAAAAAAATATTTTTTTAGTTACTTTGGAAAAAAAAATATTTTTTTAGTTACTTTGGAAAAAAAAATATTTTTTTAGTTACTTTGGAAAAAAAAATATTTTTTTAGTTACTTTGGAAAAAAAAATATTTTTTTAGTTACTTTGGAAAAAAAATATTTTTTTAGTTACTTTGGGAAAAAAAATATTTTTTTAGTTACTTTGGAAAAAAAAATATTTTTTTAGTTACTTTGGAAAAAAATATATTTTTTTAGTTACTTTGGAAAAAAAAAATTTTTTTTAGTTACTTTGAAAAAAAAAATTTTTTTTAGTTACTTTGGAAAAAAAAAAATTTTTTAGTTACTTTGGAAAAAAAAAAATTTTTTAGTTACTTTGGAAAAAAAAATTTTTTTTTAGTTTCTTTGGAAAAAAAAAAATTTTTTTAGTTACTTTGGAAAAAAAATTTTTTTTTAGTTTCTTTGGAAAAAAAAATATTTTTTTAGTTACTTTGGAAAAAAAAATATTTTTTTAGTTACTTTGGAAAAAAAATATTTTTTTAGTTACTTTGGGAAAAAAAATATTTTTTTAGTTACTTTGGAAAAAAAAATATTTTTTTAGTTACTTTGGAAAAAAAAATATTTTTTTAGTTACTTTGGAAAAAAAATATTTTTTTAGTTACTTTGGAAAAAAAAATATTTTTTTAGTTACTTTGGAAATAAAAATATTTTTTTAGTTACTTTGGAAAAAAAATATTTTTTTAGTTACTTTGGAAAAAAAAATATTTTTTTAGTTACTTTGGAAAAAAAATATTTTTTTAGTTACTTTGGAAAAAAAAATTTTTTTTAGTTACTTTGGAAAAAAAAAAAATTTTTTAGTTACTTTGGAAAAAAAAATATTTTTTTAGTTACTTTGGAAAAAAAAATATTTTTTTAGTTACTTTGGAAAAAAATATATTTTTTTAGTTACTTTGGAAAAAAAAATTTTTTTTTAGTTACTTTGGAAAAAAAAATTTTTTTTTAGTTACTTTGGAAAAAAAAAATTTTTTTTAGTTACTTTGGAAAAAAAAAATTTTTTAGTTACTTTGGAAAAAAAAAATATTTTTTAGTTTCTTTGGAAAAAAAAAATGTTTTTTAGTTACTTTGGAAAAAAATATATTTTTTTAGTTTCTTTGGAAAAAAAAATATTTTTTTAGTTACTTTGGAAAAAAAAATATTTTTTTAGTTACTTTGGAAAAAAAAATATTTTTTTAGTTACTTTGGAAAAAAAAATATTTTTTTAGTTACTTTGGAAAAAAAATATTTTTTTAGTTACTTTGGAAAAAAAAATATTTTTTTAGTTACTTTGGAAAAAAATATTTTTTTTTAGTTACTTTGGAAAAAAAAATATTTTTTTAGTTACTTTGGAAAAAAAAATATTTTTTTAGTTACTTTGGAAAAAAAAATATTTTTTTAGTTACTTTGGAAAAAAAAATATTTTTTTAGTTACTTTGGGAAAAAAAATATTTTTTTAGTTACTTTGGAAAAAAAAATATTTTTTTAGTTACTTTGGAAAAAAAAATATTTTTTTAGTTACTTTGGAAAAAAAAATATTTTTTTAGTTACTTTGGAAAAAAAAATATTTTTTTAGTTACTTTGGAAAAAAAAATATTTTTTTAGTTACTTTGGAAAAAAAAATTTTTTTTTAGTTTCTTTGGAAAAAAAAAATTTTTTTAGTTACTTTGGAAAAAAAAATATTTTTTTAGTTACTTTGGAAAAAAAAATATTTTTTTAGTTACTTTGGAAAAAAAATATTTTTTTAGTTACTTTGGAAAAAAAAATATTTTTTTAGTTACTTTGGAAAAAAAAATATTTTTTTAGTTACTTTGGAAAAAAAAATATTTTTTTAGTTACTTTGGAAAAAAAAAATTTTTTTTAGTTACTTTGGAAAAAAAATTTTTTTTAGTTACTTTGGAAAAAAAAAAATTTTTTTAGTTACTTTGGAAAAAAAAATATTTTTTTAGTTTCTTTGGAAAAAAAAATATTTTTTTAGTTTCTTTGGAAAAAAAAATATTTTTTTAGTTACTTTGGAAAAAAAAATATTTTTTTAGTTACTTTGGAAAAAAAAATATTTTTTTAGTTTCTTTGGAAAAAAAAATATTTTTTTTAGTTACTTTGGAAAAAAAATATTTTTTTAGTTACTTTGGAAAAAAAAATATTTTTTTAGTTACTTTGGAAAAAAAAATATTTTTTTAGTTACTTTGGAAAAAAAAATATTTTTTTAGTTACTTTGGAAAAAAAAATATTTTTTTAGTTTCTTTGGAAAAAAAAATATATTTTTTAGTTACTTTGGAAAAAAAAATATTTTTTTAGTTTCTTTGGAAAAAAAAATATTTTTTTAGTTACTTTGGAAAAAAAAATATTTTTTTAGTTACTTTGGAAAAAAAAAATGTTTTAGTTACTTTGGAAAAAAAAATATTTTTTTAGTTTCTTTGGAAAAAAAAATATTTTTTTAGTTACTTTGGAAAAAAAAATATTTTTTTAGTTTCTTTGGAAAAAAAAATATTTTTTTAGTTACTTTGGAAAAAAAAATATTTTTTTAGTTACTTTGGAAAAAAAAATATTTTTTTAGTTACTTTGGAAAAAAAAATTTTTTTTTAGTTACTTTGGAAAAAAAATATTTTTTTAGTTTCTTTGGAAAAAAAAAATTTTTTTTAGTTACTTTGGAAAAAAAAATTTTTTTTTAGTTTCTTTGGAAAAAAAAATATTTTTTTAGTTACTTTGGAAAAAAAAATATTTTTTTAGTTACTTTGGAAAAAAAATTTTTTTTTAGTTTCTTTGGAAAAAAAAATTTTTTTTAGTTACTTTGGAAAAAAAAATATTTTTTTAGTTACTTTGGAAAAAAAAATATTTTTTTAGTTACTTTAAAAAAAATATTTTTTTAGTTACTTTGGAAAAAAAAATATTTTTTTAGTTACTTTGGAAAAAAATATATTTTTTTAGTTACTTTGGAAAAAAAAATTTTTTTTAGTTACTTTGAAAAAAAAAAAATTTTTTTAGTTACTTTGGAAAAAAAATAATTTTTTAGTTACTTTGGAAAAAAAAAAATTTTTTTAGTTACTTTGGAAAAAAATATTTTTTTTTAGTTTCTTTGGAAAAAAAAATGTTTTTTAGTTACTTTGGAAAAAAAAAAATTTTTTAGTTTCTTTGGAAAAAAAAATATTTTTTTAGTTACTTTGGAAAAAAAAATATTTTTTTAGTTACTTTGGAAAAAAAAATATTTTTTTAGTTACTTTGGAAAAAAAAATATTTTTTTAGTTACTTTGGAAAAAAAATATTTTTTTAGTTACTTTGGAAAAAAAAATATTTTTTTAGTTACTTTGGAAAAAAAAATATTTTTTTAGTTACTTTGGAAAAAAAATATTTTTTTAGTTACTTTGGAAAAAAAATATTTTTTTAGTTACTTTGGGAAAAAAAATATTTTTTTAGTTACTTTGGAAAAAAAAATATTTTTTTAGTTACTTTGGAAAAAAAAATATTTTTTTAGTTACTTTGGAAAAAAAATATTTTTTTAGTTACTTTGGAAATAAAAATATTTTTTTAGTTACTTTGGAAAAAAAATATTTTTTTAGTTACTTTGGAAAAAAAAATATTTTTTTAGTTACTTTGGAAAAAAAAAATTTTTTTAGTTACTTTGGAAAAAAAAATTTTTTTTAGTTACTTTGGAAAAAAAAATATTTTTTTAGTTACTTTGGAAAAAAAAAAATTTTTTAGTTACTTTGGAAAAAAAATTATTTTTTTAGTTACTTTGGAAAAAAATATATTTTTTTAGTTACTTTGGAAAAAAAATATTTTTTTAGTTACTTTGGGAAAAAAAATATTTTTTTAGTTACTTTGGAAAAAAAAATATTTTTTTAGTTACTTTGGAAAAAAATATATTTTTTTAGTTACTTTGGAAAAAAAAATATTTTTTTAGTTACTTTGGAAAAAAAAAAAATTTTTTAGTTACTTTGGAAAAAAAAAAATTTTTTTAGTTACTTTGGAAAAAAAAAAAAATTTTAGTTACTTTGGAAAAAAAAAATATTTTTTAGTTTCTTTGGAAAAAAATTTTTTTTTTTAGTTACTTTGGAAAAAATTTTTTTTTTTAGTTACTTTGGAAAAAAAAATATTTTTTTAGTTACTTTGGAAAAAAAATATTTTTTTAGTTACTTTGGAAAAAAAAATATTTTTTTAGTTACTTTGGAAAAAAAAATATTTTTTTAGTTACTTTGGAAAAAAATATTTTTTTTTAGTTACTTTGGAAAAAAAAATATTTTTTTAGTTACTTTGGAAAAAAAAATATTTTTTTAGTTACTTTGGAAAAAAAAATATTTTTTTAGTTACTTTGGAAAAAAAAATATTTTTTTAGTTACTTTGGAAAAAAAAATATTTTTTTAGTTACTTTGGAAAAAAAAATATTTTTTTAGTTACTTTGGAAAAAAAAATATTTTTTTAGTTACTTTGGAAAAAAAAATATTTTTTTAGTTACTTTGGAAAAAAAAATATTTTTTTAGTTACTTTGGAAAAAAAAAATTTTTTTTAGTTACTTTGGAAAAAAAAATATTTTTTTAGTTACTTTGGAAAAAAAAATATTTTTTTAGTTACTTTGGAAAAAAAAATATTTTTTTAGTTACTTTGGGAAAAAAAATATTTTTTTAGTTACTTTGGAAAAAAAAATATTTTTTTAGTTACTTTGGAAAAAAAAATATTTTTTTTAGTTACTTTGGAAAAAAAAAAATTTTTTTAGTTTCTTTGGAAAAAAAAATTTTTTTTAGTTTCTTTGGAAAAAAAAATATTTTTTTAGTTACTTTGGAAAAAAAAATATTTTTTTAGTTACTTTGGAAAAAAAAATATTTTTTTAGTTACTTTGGAAAAAAAAATATTTTTTTAGTTACTTTGGAAAAAAAAATATTTTTTTAGTTACTTTGGAAAAAAAAATATTTTTTTAGTTACTTTGGGAAAAAAAATATTTTTTTAGTTACTTTGGAAAAAAAAATATTTTTTTAGTTACTTTGGAAAAAAAAATATTTTTTTTAGTTACTTTGGAAAAAAAAAAATTTTTTTAGTTTCTTTGGAAAAAAATTTTTTTTTTAGTTTCTTTGGAAAAAAAAATATTTTTTTAGTTTCTTTGGAAAAAAAAATATTTTTTTAGTTACTTTGGAAAAAAAAATATTTTTTTAGTTTCTTTGGAAAAAAAAATATTTTTTTAGTTACTTTGGAAAAAAAAATATTTTTTTAGTTACTTTGGAAAAAAAAATATTTTTTTAGTTACTTTGGGAAAAAAAATATTTTTTTAGTTACTTTGGAAAAAAAAATATTTTTTTAGTTACTTTGGAAAAAAATATATTTTTTTTAGTTACTTTGGAAAAAAAAATTTTTTTTTAGTTTCTTTGGAAAAAAATTTTTTTTTTAGTTTCTTTGGAAAAAAAAATATTTTTTTAGTTTCTTTGGAAAAAAAAATATTTTTTTAGTTACTTTGGAAAAAAAAATATTTTTTTAGTTTCTTTGGAAAAAAAAATATTTTTTTAGTTACTTTGGAAAAAAAAATATTTTTTTTAGTTACTTTGGAAAAAAAAAATTTTTTTTAGTTTCTTTGGAAAAAAAAATTTTTTTTAGTTTCTTTGGAAAAAAAAATATTTTTTTAGTTACTTTGGAAAAAAAAATATTTTTTTAGTTACTTTGGAAAAAAAAATATTTTTTTAGTTACTTTGGAAAAAAAAATATTTTTTTAGTTACTTTGGAAAAAAAAATATTTTTTTAGTTACTTTGGAAAAAAAAATATTTTTTTAGTTACTTTGGGAAAAAAAATATTTTTTTAGTTACTTTGGAAAAAAAAAATATTTTTTTAGTTACTTTGGAAAAAAAAATATTTTTTTTAGTTACTTTGGAAAAAAAATTTTTTTTTTAGTTTCTTTGGAAAAAAATTTTTTTTTTAGTTTCTTTGGAAAAAATTTTTTTTTTTAGTTTCTTTGGAAAAAAAAATATTTTTTTAGTTTCTTTGGAAAAAAAAATATTTTTTTAGTTACTTTGGAAAAAAAAATATTTTTTTAGTTTCTTTGGAAAAAAAAATATTTTTTTAGTTACTTTGGAAAAAAAAATATTTTTTTTAGTTACTTTGGAAAAAAAATTTTTTTTTTAGTTTCTTTGGAAAAAAATTTTTTTTTTAGTTTCTTTGGAAAAAAAAATATTTTTTTAGTTACTTTGGAAAAAAAAATATTTTTTTAGTTACTTTGGAAAAAAAAATATTTTTTTAGTTACTTTGGAAAAAAAAATATTTTTTTAGTTACTTTGGAAAAAAAAATATTTTTTTAGTTACTTTGGAAAAAAAAATATTTTTTTAGTTACTTTGGGAAAAAAAATATTTTTTTAGTTACTTTGGAAAAAAAAATATTTTTTTAGTTACTTTGGAAAAAAAAATATTTTTTTTAGTTACTTTGGAAAAAAAAATTTTTTTTTAGTTTCTTTGGAAAAACATTTTTTTTTTAGTTTCTTTGGAAAAAAAAATATTTTTTTAGTTTCTTTGGAAAAAAAAATATTTTTTTAGTTACTTTGGAAAAAAAAATATTTTTTTAGTTTCTTTGGAAAAAAAAATATTTTTTTAGTTACTTTGGAAAAAAAAATATTTTTTTAGTTACTTTGGAAAAAAAAATATTTTTTTAGTTACTTTGGAAAAAAAAATTTTTTTTTAGTTTCTTTGGAAAAAAAAATATTTTTTTAGTTTCTTTGGAAAAAAAAATATTTTTTTAGTTTCTTTGGAAAAAAAAATATTTTTTTAGTTACTTTGGAAAAAAAAATATTTTTTTAGTTACTTTGGAAAAAAAAATATTTTTTTAGTTACTTTGGAAAAAAAATTATTTTTTTAGTTACTTTGGAAAAAAAATATTTTTTTAGTTACTTTGGAAAAAAAAATATTTTTTTAGTTACTTTGGAAAAAAAAATATTTTTTTAGTTTCTTTGGAAAATTTTTTTTTTTTTTAGTTACTTTGGAAAAAAAAAAATTTTTTTAGTTACTTTGGAAAAAAAAAATTTTTTTTAGTTACTTTGGAAAAAAAAATATTTTTTTAGTTTCTTTGGAAAAAAAATATTTTTTTAGTTACTTTGGAAAAAAAAATATTTTTTTAGTTACTTTGGAAAAAAAAATATTTTTTTAGTTACTTTGGAAAAAAAAATATTTTTTTAGTTACTTTGGAAAAAAAAATATTTTTTTAGTTACTTTGGAAAAAAAATTTTTTTTTTAGTTACTTTGGAAAAAAAAATATTTTTTTAGTTTCTTTGGAAAAAAAAATATTTTTTTAGTTACTTTGGAAAAAAAAATATTTTTTTAGTTTCTTTGGAAAAAAAAATATTTTTTTAGTTACTTTGGAAAAAAAAATATTTTTTTAGTTACTTTGGAAAAAAAAAAATTTTTTTAGTTACTTTGGGAAAAAAAATATTTTTTTAGTTACTTTGGAAAAAAAAATATTTTTTTAGTTACTTTGGAAAAAAATATATATTTTTTAGTTACTTTGGAAAAAAAATTTTTTTTTTAGTTTCTTTGGAAAAAAATTTTTTTTTTAGTTTCTTTGGAAAAAAAAATATTTTTTTAGTTTCTTTGGAAAAAAAAATATTTTTTTAGTTACTTTGGAAAAAAAAATATTTTTTTAGTTTCTTTGGAAAAAAAAATATTTTTTTAGTTACTTTGGAAAAAAAAATATTTTTTTTAGTTACTTTGGAAAAAAAATTTTTTTTTTAGTTTCTTTGGAAAAAAAATTTTTTTTTAGTTTCTTTGGAAAAAAAAATATTTTTTTAGTTACTTTGGAAAAAAAAATATTTTTTTAGTTACTTTGGAAAAAAAAATATTTTTTTAGTTACTTTGGAAAAAAAAATATTTTTTTAGTTACTTTGGAAAAAAAAATATTTTTTTAGTTACTTTGGAAAAAAAAATATTTTTTTAGTTACTTTGGGAAAAAAAATATTTTTTTAGTTACTTTGGAAAAAAAAAATATTTTTTTAGTTACTTTGGAAAAAAAAATATTTTTTTTAGTTACTTTGGAAAAAAAATTTTTTTTTTAGTTTCTTTGGAAAAAAATTTTTTTTTTAGTTTCTTTGGAAAAAATTTTTTTTTTTAGTTTCTTTGGAAAAAAAAATATTTTTTTAGTTTCTTTGGAAAAAAAAATATTTTTTTAGTTACTTTGGAAAAAAAAATATTTTTTTAGTTTCTTTGGAAAAAAAAATATTTTTTTAGTTACTTTGGAAAAAAAAATATTTTTTTTAGTTACTTTGGAAAAAAAATTTTTTTTTTAGTTTCTTTGGAAAAAAAATTTTTTTTTAGTTTCTTTGGAAAAAAAAATATTTTTTTAGTTACTTTGGAAAAAAAAATATTTTTTTAGTTACTTTGGAAAAAAAAATATTTTTTTAGTTACTTTGGAAAAAAAAATATTTTTTTAGTTACTTTGGAAAAAAAAATATTTTTTTAGTTACTTTGGAAAAAAAAATATTTTTTTAGTTACTTTGGGAAAAAAAATATTTTTTTAGTTACTTTGGAAAAAAAAATATTTTTTTAGTTACTTTGGAAAAAAAAATATTTTTTTTAGTTACTTTGGAAAAAAAAAATTTTTTTTAGTTTCTTTGGAAAAACATTTTTTTTTTAGTTTCTTTGGAAAAAAAAATATTTTTTTAGTTTCTTTGGAAAAAAAAATATTTTTTTAGTTACTTTGGAAAAAAAAATATTTTTTTAGTTTCTTTGGAAAAAAAAATATTTTTTTAGTTACTTTGGAAAAAAAAATATTTTTTTAGTTACTTTGGAAAAAAAAATATTTTTTTAGTTACTTTGGAAAAAAAAATATTTTTTTAGTTACTTTGGAAAAAAAAAATTTTTTTTAGTTTCTTTGGAAAAAAAAATATTTTTTTAGTTTCTTTGGAAAAAAAAATATTTTTTTAGTTTCTTTGGAAAAAAAAATATTTTTTTAGTTACTTTGGAAAAAAAAATATTTTTTTAGTTACTTTGGAAAAAAAAATATTTTTTTAGTTACTTTGGAAAAAAAATTATTTTTTTAGTTACTTTGGAAAAAAAATATTTTTTTAGTTACTTTGGAAAAAAAAATATTTTTTTAGTTACTTTGGAAAAAAAAATATTTTTTTAGTTTCTTTGGAAATTTTTTTTTTTTTTTAGTTACTTTGGAAAAAAAAATATTTTTTTAGTTACTTTGGAAAAAAAAAATTTTTTTTAGTTACTTTGGAAAAAAAAATATTTTTTTAGTTTCTTTGGAAAAAAAATATTTTTTTAGTTACTTTGGAAAAAAAAATATTTTTTTAGTTACTTTGGAAAAAAAAATATTTTTTTAGTTACTTTGGAAAAAAAAATATTTTTTTAGTTACTTTGGAAAAAAAATATTTTTTTAGTTACTTTGGAAAAAAATTTTTTTTTTTAGTTACTTTGGAAAAAAAAATATTTTTTTAGTTTCTTTGGAAAAAAAAATATTTTTTTAGTTACTTTGGAAAAAAAAATATTTTTTTAGTTACTTTGGAAAAAAAAAAAATTTTTAGTTACTTTGGAAAAAAAAATATTTTTTTAGTTACTTTGGAAAAAAAATTTTTTTTTTAGTTTCTTTGGAAAAAAAAAATTTTTTTTAGTTACTTTGGAAAAAAAAATATTTTTTTAGTTTCTTTGGAAAAAAAAATATTTTTTTAGTTACTTTGGAAAAAAAAATTTTTTTTTAGTTACTTTGGAAAAAAAATATTTTTTTAGTTACTTTGGAAAAAAAAATATTTTTTTAGTTACTTTGGAAAAAAAAATATTTTTTTAGTTTCTTTGGAAAAAAAATATTTTTTTAGTTACTTTGGAAAAAAAAATATTTTTTTAGTTACTTTGGAAAAAAAAATATTTTTTTAGTTACTTTGGAAAAAAAAATATTTTTTTAGTTACTTTGGAAAAAAAAATATTTTTTTAGTTACTTTGGAAAAAAAATTTTTTTTTTAGTTACTTTGGAAAAAAAAATATTTTTTTAGTTTCTTTGGAAAAAAAAATATTTTTTTAGTTACTTTGGAAAAAAAAATATTTTTTTAGTTTCTTTGGAAAAAAAAATATTTTTTTAGTTACTTTGGAAAAAAAAATATTTTTTTAGTTACTTTGGAAAAAAAAAAATTTTTTTAGTTACTTTGGGAAAAAAAATATTTTTTTAGTTACTTTGGAAAAAAAAATATTTTTTTAGTTACTTTGGAAAAAAATATATTTTTTTTAGTTACTTTGGAAAAAAAATTTTTTTTTTAGTTTCTTTGGAAAAAAATTTTTTTTTTAGTTTCTTTGGAAAAAAAAATATTTTTTTAGTTTCTTTGGAAAAAAAAATATTTTTTTAGTTACTTTGGAAAAAAAAATATTTTTTTAGTTTCTTTGGAAAAAAAAATATTTTTTTAGTTACTTTGGAAAAAAAAATATTTTTTTTAGTTACTTTGGAAAAAAAATTTTTTTTTTAGTTTCTTTGGAAAAAAAATTTTTTTTTAGTTTCTTTGGAAAAAAAAATATTTTTTTAGTTACTTTGGAAAAAAAAATATTTTTTTAGTTACTTTGGAAAAAAAAATATTTTTTTAGTTACTTTGGAAAAAAAAATATTTTTTTAGTTACTTTGGAAAAAAAAATATTTTTTTAGTTACTTTGGAAAAAAAAATATTTTTTTAGTTACTTTGGGAAAAAAAATATTTTTTTAGTTACTTTGGAAAAAAAAAATATTTTTTTAGTTACTTTGGAAAAAAAAATATTTTTTTTAGTTACTTTGGAAAAAAAATTTTTTTTTTAGTTTCTTTGGAAAAAAATTTTTTTTTTAGTTTCTTTGGAAAAAATTTTTTTTTTTAGTTTCTTTGGAAAAAAAAATATTTTTTTAGTTTCTTTGGAAAAAAAAATATTTTTTTAGTTACTTTGGAAAAAAAAATATTTTTTTAGTTTCTTTGGAAAAAAAAATATTTTTTTAGTTACTTTGGAAAAAAAAATATTTTTTTTAGTTACTTTGGAAAAAAAATTTTTTTTTTAGTTTCTTTGGAAAAAAAATTTTTTTTTAGTTTCTTTGGAAAAAAAAATATTTTTTTAGTTACTTTGGAAAAAAAAATATTTTTTTAGTTACTTTGGAAAAAAAAATATTTTTTTAGTTACTTTGGAAAAAAAAATATTTTTTTAGTTACTTTGGAAAAAAAAATATTTTTTTAGTTACTTTGGAAAAAAAAATATTTTTTTAGTTACTTTGGGAAAAAAAATATTTTTTTAGTTACTTTGGAAAAAAAAATATTTTTTTAGTTACTTTGGAAAAAAAAATATTTTTTTTAGTTACTTTGGAAAAAAAAAATTTTTTTTAGTTTCTTTGGAAAAACATTTTTTTTTTAGTTTCTTTGGAAAAAAAAATATTTTTTTAGTTTCTTTGGAAAAAAAAATATTTTTTTAGTTACTTTGGAAAAAAAAATATTTTTTTAGTTTCTTTGGAAAAAAAAATATTTTTTTAGTTACTTTGGAAAAAAAAATATTTTTTTAGTTACTTTGGAAAAAAAAATATTTTTTTAGTTACTTTGGAAAAAAAAATATTTTTTTAGTTACTTTGGAAAAAAAAAATTTTTTTTAGTTTCTTTGGAAAAAAAAATATTTTTTTAGTTTCTTTGGAAAAAAAAATATTTTTTTAGTTTCTTTGGAAAAAAAAATATTTTTTTAGTTACTTTGGAAAAAAAAATATTTTTTTAGTTACTTTGGAAAAAAAAATATTTTTTTAGTTACTTTGGAAAAAAAATTATTTTTTTAGTTACTTTGGAAAAAAAATATTTTTTTAGTTACTTTGGAAAAAAAAATATTTTTTTAGTTACTTTGGAAAAAAAAATATTTTTTTAGTTTCTTTGGAAATTTTTTTTTTTTTTAGTTACTTTGGAAAAAAAAATATTTTTTTAGTTACTTTGGAAAAAAAAAATTTTTTTTAGTTACTTTGGAAAAAAAAATATTTTTTTAGTTTCTTTGGAAAAAAAATATTTTTTTAGTTACTTTGGAAAAAAAAATATTTTTTTAGTTACTTTGGAAAAAAAAATATTTTTTTAGTTACTTTGGAAAAAAAAATATTTTTTTAGTTACTTTGGAAAAAAAAATATTTTTTTAGTTACTTTGGAAAAAAATTTTTTTTTTTAGTTACTTTGGAAAAAAAAATATTTTTTTAGTTTCTTTGGAAAAAAAAATATTTTTTTAGTTACTTTGGAAAAAAAAATATTTTTTTAGTTACTTTGGAAAAAAAAAAAATTTTTAGTTACTTTGGAAAAAAAAATATTTTTTTAGTTACTTTGGAAAAAAAATTTTTTTTTTAGTTTCTTTGGAAAAAAAAAATTTTTTTTAGTTACTTTGGAAAAAAAAATATTTTTTTAGTTTCTTTGGAAAAAAAAATATTTTTTTAGTTACTTTGGAAAAAAAAATTTTTTTTTAGTTACTTTGGAAAAAAAATATTTTTTTAGTTACTTTGGAAAAAAAAATATTTTTTTAGTTACTTTGGAAAAAAAAATATTTTTTTAGTTTGGAAAAAAAAATATTTTTTTAGTTACTTTGGAAAAAAAAATATTTTTTTAGTTACTTTGGAAAAAAAATATATTTTTTTAGTTTCTTTGGAAAAAAAAAAAATTTTTTAGTTACTTTGGAAAAAAAAATATTTTTTTAGTTTCTTTGGAAAAAAATATATTTTTTTAGTTACTTTGGAAAAAAAAATATTTTTTTAGTTACTTTGGAAAAAAAAATATTTTTTTAGTTACTTTGGAAAAAAAAATATTTTTTTAGTTACTTTGGAAAAAAAAAATTTTTTTTAGTTTCTTTGGAAAAAAATTTTTTTTTTTAGTTACTTTGGAAAAAAAAAATTTTTTTAGTTTCTTTGGAAAAAAAATTTTTTTTTTAGTTACTTTGGAAAAAAAAATATTTTTTTAGTTACTTTGGAAAAAAAAATATTTTTTTAGTTACTTTGGAAAAAAAATATTTTTTTAGTTACTTTGGAAAAAAAAATATTTTTTTAGTTACTTTGGAAAAAAAAATATTTTTTTAGTTTCTTTGGAAAAAATTTTTTTTTTTTAGTTACTTTGGAAAAAAAAATATTTTTTTAGTTACTTTGGAAAAAAAAATATTTTTTTAGTTACTTTGGAAAAAAAAATATTTTTTTAGTTACTTTGGAAAAAAAATATTTTTTTAGTTACTTTGGAAAAAAAAATATTTTTTTAGTTACTTTGGAAAAAAAAATATTTTTTTAGTTACTTTGGAAAAAAAATATTTTTTTAGTTACTTTGGAAAAAAAATATTTTTTTAGTTACTTTGGAAAAAAAAATATTTTTTTAGTTACTTTGGAAAAAAAAATATTTTTTTAGTTACTTTGGAAAAAAAAATATTTTTTTAGTTACTTTGGAAAAAAATATATTTTTTTAGTTATTACTTTGGGAAAAAAAATATTTTTTTAGTTACTTTGGAAAAAAAAATATTTTTTTAGTTACTTTGGAAAAAAATATATTTTTTTAGTTACTTTGGAAAAAAAATATTTTTTTAGTTACTTTGGAAAAAAAAATATTTTTTTAGTTACTTTGGAAAAAAATATATTTTTTTAGTTACTTTGGAAAAAAAATATTTTTTTAGTTACTTTGGGAAAAAAAATATTTTTTTAGTTACTTTGGAAAAAAAAATATTTTTTTAGTTACTTTGGAAAAAAAAATATTTTTTTAGTTACTTTGGAAAAAAAAATATTTTTTTAGTTACTTTGGAAAAAAAAAAAATTTTTTAGTTACTTTGGAAAAAAAAAAAATTTTTTAGTTACTTTGGAAAAAAAAATTTTTTAGTTACTTTGGAAAAAAAAAATATTTTTTAGTTTCTTTGGAAAAAAAATTTTTTTTTTAGTTACTTTGGAAAAAAAATTTTTTTTTAGTTACTTTGGAAAAAAAAATATTTTTTTAGTTACTTTGGAAAAAAAATATTTTTTTAGTTACTTTGGAAAAAAAAATATTTTTTTAGTTACTTTGGAAAAAAAAATATTTTTTTAGTTACTTTGGAAAAAAATATTTTTTTTTAGTTACTTTGGAAAAAAAAATATTTTTTTAGTTACTTTGGAAAAAAAAATATTTTTTTAGTTACTTTGGAAAAAAAAATATTTTTTTAGTTACTTTGGAAAAAAAAATATTTTTTTAGTTACTTTGGAAAAAAAAATATTTTTTTAGTTACTTTGGAAAAAAAAATATTTTTTTAGTTACTTTGGAAAAAAAAATATTTTTTTAGTTACTTTGGAAAAAAAAATATTTTTTTAGTTACTTTGGAAAAAAAAATATTTTTTTAGTTACTTTGGAAAAAAAAAATTTTTTTTAGTTACTTTGGAAAAAAAAATATTTTTTTAGTTACTTTGGAAAAAAAAATATTTTTTTAGTTACTTTGGAAAAAAAAATATTTTTTTAGTTACTTTGGGAAAAAAAATATTTTTTTAGTTACTTTGGAAAAAAAAATATTTTTTTAGTTACTTTGGAAAAAAAAATATTTTTTTTAGTTACTTTGGAAAAAAAAATTTTTTTTTAGTTTCTTTGGAAAAAAAATTTTTTTTTAGTTTCTTTGGAAAAAAAAATATTTTTTTAGTTACTTTGGAAAAAAAAATATTTTTTTAGTTACTTTGGAAAAAAAAATATTTTTTTAGTTACTTTGGAAAAAAAAATATTTTTTTAGTTACTTTGGAAAAAAAAATATTTTTTTAGTTACTTTGGAAAAAAAAATATTTTTTTAGTTACTTTGGGAAAAAAAATATTTTTTTAGTTACTTTGGAAAAAAAAATATTTTTTTAGTTACTTTGGAAAAAAAAATATTTTTTTTAGTTACTTTGGAAAAAAAAATTTTTTTTTAGTTTCTTTGGAAAAAATTTTTTTTTTTAGTTTCTTTGGAAAAAAAAATATTTTTTTAGTTTCTTTGGAAAAAAAAATATTTTTTTAGTTACTTTGGAAAAAAAAATATTTTTTTAGTTTCTTTGGAAAAAAAAATATTTTTTTAGTTACTTTGGAAAAAAAAATATTTTTTTAGTTACTTTGGAAAAAAAAATATTTTTTTAGTTACTTTGGAAAAAAAAATATTTTTTTAGTTACTTTGGAAAAAAAAATATTTTTTTAGTTACTTTGGGAAAAAAAATATTTTTTTAGTTACTTTGGAAAAAAAAATATTTTTTTAGTTACTTTGGAAAAAAAAATATTTTTTTTAGTTACTTTGGAAAAAAAAATTTTTTTTTAGTTTCTTTGGAAAAAAATTTTTTTTTTAGTTTCTTTGGGAAAAAAAATATTTTTTTAGTTACTTTGGAAAAAAAAATATTTTTTTAGTTACTTTGGAAAAAAAAATATTTTTTTAGTTTCTTTGGAAAAAAAAATATTTTTTTAGTTACTTTGGAAAAAAAAATATTTTTTTTAGTTACTTTGGAAAAAAAAATTTTTTTTTAGTTTCTTTGGAAAAAAAATTTTTTTTTAGTTTCTTTGGAAAAAAAAATATTTTTTTAGTTACTTTGGAAAAAAAAATATTTTTTTAGTTACTTTGGAAAAAAAAATATTTTTTTAGTTACTTTGGAAAAAAAAATATTTTTTTAGTTACTTTGGAAAAAAAAATATTTTTTTAGTTACTTTGGAAAAAAAAATATTTTTTTAGTTACTTTGGGAAAAAAAATATTTTTTTAGTTACTTTGGAAAAAAAAATATTTTTTTAGTTACTTTGGAAAAAAAAATATTTTTTTAGTTACTTTGGAAAAAAAAATATTTTTTTAGTTACTTTGGAAAAAAAAATATTTTTTTAGTTACTTTGGGAAAAAAAATATTTTTTTAGTTACTTTGGAAAAAAAAATATTTTTTTAGTTACTTTGGAAAAAAAAATATTTTTTTTAGTTACTTTGGAAAAAAAATTTTTTTTTAGTTTCTTTGGAAAAATTTTTTTTTTTAGTTTCTTTGGAAAAAAAAATATTTTTTTAGTTTCTTTGGAAAAAAAAATATTTTTTTAGTTACTTTGGAAAAAAAAATATTTTTTTAGTTTCTTTGGAAAAAAAAATATTTTTTTAGTTACTTTGGAAAAAAAAATATTTTTTTAGTTACTTTGGAAAAAAAAATATTTTTTTAGTTACTTTGGAAAAAAAAATATTTTTTTAGTTACTTTGGAAAAAAAATTTTTTTTTTAGTTTCTTTGGAAAAAAAAATATTTTTTTAGTTTCTTTGGAAAAAAAAATATTTTTTTAGTTTCTTTGGAAAAAAAAATATTTTTTTAGTTACTTTGGAAAAAAAAATATTTTTTTAGTTACTTTGGAAAAAAAAAATATTTTTTTAGTTACTTTGGAAAAAAAAATATTTTTTTAGTTACTTTGGAAAAAAAATATTTTTTTAGTTACTTTGGAAAAAAAAATATTTTTTTAGTTACTTTGGAAAAAAAAATATTTTTTTAGTTACTTTGGGAAAAAAAATATTTTTTTAGTTACTTTGGAAAAAAAAATATTTTTTTAGTTACTTTGGAAAAAAAAATATTTTTTTTAGTTACTTTGGAAAAAAAATTTTTTTTTAGTTTCTTTGGAAAAAATTTTTTTTTTAGTTTCTTTGGAAAAAAAAATATTTTTTTAGTTTCTTTGGAAAAAAAAATATTTTTTTAGTTACTTTGGAAAAAAAAATATTTTTTTAGTTTCTTTGGAAAAAAAAATATTTTTTTAGTTACTTTGGAAAAAAAAATATTTTTTTAGTTACTTTGGAAAAAAAAATATTTTTTTAGTTACTTTGGAAAAAAAAATATTTTTTTAGTTACTTTGGAAAAAAAATTTTTTTTTTAGTTTCTTTGGAAAAAAAAATATTTTTTTAGTTTCTTTGGAAAAAAAAATATTTTTTTAGTTTCTTTGGAAAAAAAAATATTTTTTTAGTTACTTTGGAAAAAAAAATATTTTTTTAGTTACTTTGGAAAAAAAAATATTTTTTTAGTTACTTTGGAAAAAAAAATATTTTTTTAGTTACTTTGGAAAAAAAATATTTTTTTAGTTACTTTGGAAAAAAAAATATTTTTTTAGTTACTTTGGAAAAAAAAATATTTTTTTAGTTTCTTTGGAAAATTTTTTTTTTTTTAGTTACTTTGGGAAAAAAAATATTTTTTTAGTTACTTTGGAAAAAAAATATTTTTTTAGTTACTTTGGAAAAAAAAATATTTTTTTAGTTTCTTTGGAAAAAAAATATTTTTTTAGTTACTTTGGAAAAAAAAATATTTTTTTAGTTACTTTGGAAAAAAAAATATTTTTTTAGTTACTTTGGAAAAAAAAATATTTTTTTAGTTACTTTGGAAAAAAAAATATTTTTTTTAGTTACTTTGGAAAAAAAAATTTTTTTTTAGTTACTTTGGAAAAAAAAATATTTTTTAGTTACTTTGGAAAAAAAAATATTTTTTTAGTTACTTTGGAAAAAAAAAATTTTTTTTTAGTTTCTTTGGAAAAAAAAAAATTTTTTTTAGTTACTTTGGAAAAAAAAATATTTTTTTAGTTTCTTTGGAAAAAAAAATATTTTTTTAGTTACTTTGGAAAAAAAAAATTTTTTTTAGTTACTTTGGAAAAAAATATTTTTTTAGTTACTTTGGAAAAAAAAATATTTTTTTAGTTACTTTGGAAAAAAAAATATTTTTTTAGTTACTTTGGAAAAAAAAATATTTTTTTAGTTACTTTGGAAAAAAAAATATTTTTTTAGTTACTTTGGAAAAAAAAAATATTTTTTTAGTTTCTTTGGAAAAAAAAAAAATTTTTTAGTTACTTTGGAAAAAAAAATATTTTTTTAGTTTCTTTGGAAAAAAAAATATTTTTTTAGTTACTTTGGAAAAAAAAATATTTTTTTAGTTACTTTGGAAAAAAAAATATTTTTTTAGTTACTTTGGAAAAAAAATATTTTTTTAGTTACTTTGGAAAAAAAAAATTTTTTTTAGTTTCTTTGGAAAAAAAAATTTTTTTTTAGTTACTTTGGAAAAAAAAAAAATTTTTTAGTTTCTTTGGGAAAAAATTTTTTTTTTTAGTTACTTTGGAAAAAAAAATATTTTTTTAGTTACTTTGGAAAAAAAAATATTTTTTTAGTTACTTTGGAAAAAAAAATATTTTTTTAGTTACTTTGGAAAAAAAAATATTTTTTTAGTTTCTTTGGAAATTTTTTTTTTTTTTAGTTACTTTGGAAAAAAAAATATTTTTTTAGTTTCTTTGGAAAAAAAAATATTTTTTTAGTTACTTTGGAAAAAAAAATATTTTTTTAGTTACTTTGGAAAAAAAAATATTTTTTTAGTTACTTTGGAAAAAAAAATATTTTTTTAGTTACTTTGGAAAAAAAAATATTTTTTTAGTTACTTTGGAAAAAAAAATATTTTTTTAGTTTCTTTGGAAAAAAAATATTTTTTTAGTTACTTTGGAAAAAAAAATATTTTTTTAGTTACTTTGGAAAAAATATTTTTTTAGTTACTTTGGAAAAAAAAATATTTTTTTAGTTTCTTTGGAAAAAAAAAAATTTTTTAGTTACTTTGGAAAAAAAATATTTTTTTAGTTTCTTTGGAAAAAAAAATATTTTTTTAGTTACTTTGGAAAAAAAAATATTTTTTTAGTTACTTTGGAAAAAAAAATATTTTTTTAGTTACTTTGGAAAAAAAATATTTTTTTAGTTACTTTGGAAAAAAAATATTTTTTTAGTTACTTTGGAAAAAAAAATATTTTTTTAGTTACTTTGGAAAAAAAAATATTTTTTTAGTTACTTTGGAAAAAAAAATATTTTTTTAGTTACTTTGGAAAAAAAAATATTTTTTTAGTTTCTTTGGAAAAAAAAATATTTTTTTTAGTTACTTTGGAAAAAAAAATATTTTTTTAGTTTCTTTGGAAAAAAAAAATTTTTTTAGTTACTTTGGAAAAAAAAAATTTTTTTAGTTACTTTGGAAAAAAAAAATTTTTTTTAGTTACTTTGGAAAAAAAAATATTTTTTTAGTTTCTTTGGGAAAAAAAATATTTTTTTAGTTACTTTGGAAAAAAAAATATTTTTTTAGTTACTTTGGGAAAAAAAATATTTTTTTAGTTACTTTGGAAAAAAAAATATTTTTTTAGTTACTTTGGAAAAAAAATATTTTTTTAGTTACTTTGGAAAAAAAAATATTTTTTTAGTTACTTTGGAAAAAAAAATATTTTTTTAGTTACTTTGGAAAAAAAAATATTTTTTTAGTTACTTTGGAAAAAAAAATATTTTTTTAGTTACTTTGGAAAAAAAATATTTTTTTAGTTACTTTGGGAAAAAAAATATTTTTTTAGATACTTTGGAAAAAAAAATATTTTTTTAGTTACTTTGGAAAAAAAAATATTTTTTTAGTTACTTTGGAAAAAAAAATATTTTTTTAGTTACTTTGGAAAAAAAAATATTTTTTTAGTTACTTTGGAAAAAAAATATTTTTTTAATTACTTTGGAAAAAAAATATTTTTTTAGTTACTTTGGAAAAAAAAATATTTTTTTAGTTACTTTGGAAAAAAAAATATTTTTTTAGTTACTTTGGAAAAAAAAATATTTTTTTAGTTACTTTGGAAAAAAAAATATTTTTTTAGTTACTTTGGAAAAAAAAATATTTTTTTAGTTACTTTGGGGAAAAAAATATTTTTTTAGTTACTTTGGAAAAAAAAAATTTTTTTTAGTTACTTTGGAAAAAAAAAAAAATTTTTAGTTACTTTGGGAAAAAAAATATTTTTTTAGTTTCTTTGGAAAAAAAATATTTTTTTAGTTACTTTGGAAAAAAAAATATTTTTTTAGTTACTTTGGAAAAAAAAATATTTTTTTAGTTACTTTGGAAAAAAAAATATTTTTTTAGTTACTTTGGAAAAAAAATATTTTTTTAGTTACTTTGGAAAAAAAAAAATGTTTTAGTTACTTTGGAAAAAAAATATTTTTTTAGTTACTTTGGAAAAAAAAATATTTTTTTAGTTACTTAAAAAATTTTTTTTTTAGTTTCTTTGGAAATTTTTTTTTTTTTTAGTTACTTTGGAAAAAAAAATATTTTTTTAGTTTCTTTGGAAAAAAAAATATTTTTTTAGTTACTTTGGAAAAAAAAATATTTTTTTAGTTACTTTGGAAAAAAAAATATTTTTTTAGTTACTTTGGAAAAAAAAATATTTTTTTAGTTACTTTGGAAAAAAAATATTTTTTTAGTTACTTTGGAAAAAAAAATATTTTTTTAGTTACTTTGGAAAAAAAAATATTTTTTTAGTTACTTTGGAAAAAAAATATTTTTTTAGTTACTTTGGAAAAAAAATATTTTTTTAGTTACTTTGGAAAAAAAAATATTTTTTTAGTTACTTTGGAAAAAAAAATATTTTTTTAGTTACTTTGGAAAAAAAAATATTTTTTTAGTTACTTTGGAAAAAAATATATTTTTTTAGTTATTACTTTGGGAAAAAAAATATTTTTTTAGTTACTTTGGAAAAAAAAATATTTTTTTAGTTACTTTGGAAAAAAATATATTTTTTTAGTTACTTTGGAAAAAAAATATTTTTTTAGTTACTTTGGAAAAAAAAATATTTTTTTAGTTACTTTGGAAAAAAAAATATTTTTTTAGTTTCTTTGGAAAAAATTTTTTTTTTTAGTTACTTTGGAAAAAAAAATATTTTTTTAGTTTCTTTGGGAAAAAAAATATTTTTTTAGTTACTTTGGAAAAAAAAATATTTTTTTAGTTACTTTGGAAAAAAAAATATTTTTTTAGTTACTTTGGAAAAAAAAATATTTTTTTAGTTACTTTGGAAAAAAAAATATTTTTTTAGTTACTTTGGAAAAAAAATATTTTTTTAGTTACTTTGGAAAAAAAAATATTTTTTTAGTTACTTTGGAAAAAAAAATATTTTTTTAGTTACTTTGGAAAAAAAATATTTTTTTAGTTACTTTGGAAAAAAAATATTTTTTTAGTTACTTTGGAAAAAAAAATATTTTTTTAGTTACTTTGGAAAAAAAAATATTTTTTTAGTTACTTTGGAAAAAAAAATATTTTTTTAGTTACTTTGGAAAAAAATATATTTTTTTAGTTATTACTTTGGGAAAAAAAATATTTTTTTAGTTACTTTGGAAAAAAAAATATTTTTTTAGTTACTTTGGAAAAAAATATATTTTTTTAGTTACTTTGGAAAAAAAATATTTTTTTAGTTACTTTGGAAAAAAAAATATTTTTTTAGTTACTTTGGAAAAAAAAATATTTTTTTAGTTTCTTTGGAAAAAATTTTTTTTTTTTAGTTACTTTGGAAAAAAAAATATTTTTTTAGTTTCTTTGGGAAAAAAAATATTTTTTTAGTTACTTTGGAAAAAAAAATATTTTTTTAGTTACTTTGGAAAAAAAAATATTTTTTTAGTTACTTTGGAAAAAAAAATATTTTTTTAGTTACTTTGGAAAAAAAAATATTTTTTTAGTTTCTTTGGAAAAAAAAAAATTTTTTAGTTACTTTGGAAAAAAAAATATTATTTTAGTTTCTTTGGAAAAAAAAATATTTTTTTAGTTACTTTGGAAAAAAAAATATTTTTTTAGTTACTTTGGAAAAAAAAATATTTTTTTAGTTACTTTGGAAAAAAAAATATTTTTTTAGTTACTTTGGAAAAAAAATATTTTTTTAGTTACTTTGGAAAAAAAAATATTTTTTTAGTTACTTTGGAAAAAAAAATATTTTTTTAGTTACTTTGGAAAAAAAAATATTTTTTTAGTTACTTTGGAAAAAAAAATATTTTTTTAGTTACTTTGGAAAAAAAAATATTTTTTTAGTTACTTTGGAAAAAAAAATATTTTTTTAGTTACTTTGGAAAAAAAAATATTTTTTTAGTTACTTTGGAAAAAAAAATATTTTTTTAGTTTCTTTGGAAAAAAAAATA